>NW_008709295.1:98439-99747 GCF_000327385.1 Lottia gigantea
AAAATAATGAAAAAACTAAAACAATGAAACACCTATCAATATCACAGAAAGGTCACATAGTGACAAAAAAACCAAAAAAAAACGATAAAAACCATATCACAGAAACAGTCATTTAATGACCACAAAATATGTAAAACAATGACTAATCTATTTAAAATTTAAAATAAAGACTGGCTTTTTTTAAAAAAGCCACAACCTTCTCATAAAGAGAAGGTTGCGCAAATAATTGATGTAAAGATCCAAAGGTTTGAGATGCTTGCACTCAATCAGAATGTGTTTCACTGTCAAGCAGACTGGTTGAGGCTCTCGCTTGAGCAGATAACAGTTGGTGAGGTGAGTATGTCCAAGACGAGAGCAACACAAAACAACTTCATTTCTCCTGTTAGCACAACAGGAGGAGGGCCAGTCTCCTAGGAGAGGCTTAATGGCATGAAGCTTGTTAGTGGTCAAAAACCAAAGGTATGTTTTTTGGCAATGGGCCACCAGAGCGGACCATCCTTTTGGGATCAGCTGGATCGATGGTGCCAAACTGATGTTGGTCTCTCCTTGTCAAACTGGGACCTTTTTAAATTTTATATTTCTATATTTTGTAAGGAATTCCAATTAAGGGAAAGAAGTAAGAAACAAAAGGAATTATCTATCTTAAAATCGCAGTATAAGGCCTTGGCTGAGCGTGAGCTCGCTGCTCCCGGTAGTTGTTCATCTCGTCTGTCTGAACTTCGAAACCACCTTCGGAGACGAGAGGATTAACGGTGCTCGTATTCGGTCAAGGTCCGATGACATTGAAAACAGAGAAAACCCATCCCGTTTTTTCCTTAGAAAGGAGCATGATCGTGCTGCCAAAAAGACAATAACTTTCATTCAGGATGGTGATCGGCAGTGTACTACCAACAGCACGATCATGCAGGCTTTTACATCCTTTTATTCGTCACTTTTTAAGAAGGAAGATGCAGATTTTCTCCTTGATGATTTTTTTTATCAGATCTGCCCTCTTTGAGTACCCCCATAAGAGATTCTCTTGAGGGAGATATATCCAAAGAGGAGATCCATTCTGCTCTAAAGAACATGAAAAGTGAGAAGTCTCCTGGTCCAGATGGACTGACTAAGGAATTTTACCTTGCCAATTTTGACATTCTCGGTGATGTACTTTTCCGTCTGTATCAACTTATATTTTCTTCTGAATCGTTATCATCTTCCCAAAGTTTGTCTTTTATTACTCTTCTTTGTAAAAACCCTTCTCAACCCGAGAGTGTCAAGAATTGGCGACCTATCTCTCTCCTGAACATGGATTATAAGATTATCTCGAAG
>NW_008709295.1:109185-110536 GCF_000327385.1 Lottia gigantea
CCTCAGGCTACGCANATGCCAGTGCAGCCCATTTCGATACATTTAGCAGAGCATTACGTTCTATTAATATTCTGGTTTGCACAAGCAGTGTGAGACGTAGGGCAAACGTCGATTTTCAGCCGAGCTGCGAGGCACACGCCAATTTCCCACTTCTGGAAGGTGTACGGCATATGCTAGTAGCAAGCTGGCATGGTAGTAAGGGGGAATTTCTTTTCATTTGTATTATGAGGGTGGGCCACGCCTGGAAGTACTGCAATACCAGGGCAACCCGTGATGAGGGCGGAGCAAGCTCCGGGCACCTCATCTAGGTCCAAAAATCAGTTTAATATCGAAGTACCCCGATGGGGTACGTATCAGATATTAAGCTGATAAGAACAGATACTTTTTTCTTTTTAATAAAATTTATTAAAACAGTAAAATCATATATACATAGAAATATACAATAAAAACACGCGACGACTGGAACTTACTTCACCTGAAAAATATAAAAACAACAAGAATATATACAGTAAATTTCGAAATTTTTAATAGCAAACTACTTTCTGTGCAACTGATTGCGCTTCCAATTCCGAGACCAGACACTTCGGCCCATTTACAGGTCTGCACAAGGGAATTGAAAGCGCAAGCAGGTGCACAGTTTCATTTGCTAGAACTCAAAATTACAAATACGAATATGAAATTCAAACATATACAAGTAATAAATACATAGGGGAAATAAATAAATAAATTGAGAAGAAATTTATAGAGGTAAGTATATAAATTTACAAAATTTAATTATGAGGTAAGTAAATATATGTGTTCAGTATGACTGAATATTAAGGTAAGTATGTCAAAATTCAAACATATACAAGAAATAAATAAATAAATTGAGAAGAAAAAATTAATTATGAGGTAAGTAAATATATGTGTTCAATATGTTTGAATATTAAGGTAAGTATGTCAAAATTCTTTGTAGGTATTTATGATAAAAATAATTCCATCTGAGTCAAAGGGTAGCTATAGATACTTTAATCAATAAATTGAAATAATGAGAAAGGGCTTAAATAAATTTAAAGAAATATGCAGAGGTTAAAAACTAAAATTCAAATCATTTCCAACTAATTGACAAAATGTATCATCCTTGCACCACAAGGATCTAAAGGCGGTTTCAGGTAGTCTATATTTATCAACTCTAATGTGAAATTTTAGTCTGGATGTAAATAAATTCTTAAGATCAGAAGAAGTAACTGGTTTATGTTCAAATTTTCCCAGGTTCCGGTGGTGCCAAATGACATATTTAAATTCTGACAAGACGACAAGTATAATGGAAACAGCTGCAGAGGGGAGTTTGGGTAAGTTTAAAAAGCGAATG
>NW_008709295.1:114234-116066 GCF_000327385.1 Lottia gigantea
GTAAAAGTACCTGATATATAAATTTAGTTGTTAATTTTTTAAAATCTACAGTAATGTTATTCCTATGGGCTATATTTAAGAATTCTAAAAAATTGGAATAACAATATTGATAAAATTTAGGCATATAAAAAGCATGAGGTTGAAGATTAGAAAATAATGAAGAATTGTATTCTCTTAATTGCAGGCCAAGCCAGAACTTAAACCATGAAAACCATTTGACATCCCTACCTAAAATACCATTAACAACGTGCATTATACGAATAGATTTTAATTTAGAAGAGATGTGAATGATTCCAGAACCACCATGAAGCTTACTGGAATACATTACATCCCTTCTTACCGGTTCATTTTTTGATGGCCAAATGAAATTAAAACAGAGACGTTGAACTTTATCTATAAAATTAACTGGAGGAAGTATAATGGAGCACACATACCACAATTTGGACAATGCCATTACGTTACAAATGGTCGATCTGCCGAAAACAGAAAGTGATCTATATTTATAAAAGTTTAACGACTTTTCAATTCTAATAAAAACATTATCCCAAAAGGATGGCACATCACCAAAAGGGATCCCCATCAACTTGCTGCCATCAATCCAGCTTATCCCGAAAGGATGGTCCGATCGGCTAGCCCATTTACCAAAGAAGATACCTTTAGACTTGGATAAATTAAGTTTGGCTCCAGATGCTCTACCGTAGAGCCCACAGATGTCAAAAACTCTCTGGATAGAAGCATCTGAAGCACAAATTATAGTCGTGTCATCGGCATAAGCTGATAATTTGGCAGAGATTGATGAGGAGCCCGGAATGGTGATGCCCACCACTCGAGGGTCATTCCGTACTTTAATTAGGAATGGCTCCAAAGCTAACACATATAGAAGAGGAGAGAGACTGCAGCCTTGTCTTACAGATCTTGTGACTGGAAATGGATTGGAGATATGCTGATTCACAATGACAGACGAATAAATATTACTATATAAAATTTTAATCCATTTTCTGAAATTACTACCAAAATGAAAATGTTCTAAACATGAAAAAAGAAACTCATGCGAAACGCGATCAAAGGCTTTCTCCTGGTCCAGACAGACGAAAGCACAAGGTAAATTTCTCTCCTGAACATAGTCCACCACAGATCTCAACAGGTGACCATTGTCCAAGATTGATCTACCTGGAACAGAACAAGTCTGATCCAGGCCAATGATGTCCTCCAAAACACTACCAAGACGGGTAGCTAAAACTTTGGACAAAATCTTATAATCTATGTTCAGGAGAGAGATAGGTCGCCAATTCTTGACGCTCTCGGGATGTTCTAAATTTTTGCAAATAAGAGTAATGTAAGACAGGCTTTGAGACGGAGATAATGAATTGGATTTAAAAATTAGTTTGTAAAGATGAAAAAGAACATCACCGAGAACGTCAAAATTGGCGAGATAAAACTCTTTGGTCAATCCGTCTGGACCAGGAGACTTGTCACTTTTCATTGCAGAAAGTGCAGAAAAAATTTCACTCTTGGAGATCTCCCCCTCTAGTGAATCCCTAACAGTGTCACCAAGGGAGGGCAGATCTTCCAAGAAGTGAGCCGCATCAGAAAAATAAATGCTATCTTTTTTAAACAGGGAAGAGTAAAATGAAACAAAAGACTGCATGATCGTGCTGTTAGTGGTGCACTGGTGATCACCATCTTCAGTACGGGTAATAGTCTTCCTGGCAGCACGATCATGCTCCTTTCTCAAAAAATATCTGGAGGGGTTTTCCAGCGCTTCCATCGAGTCAGATTTCGACCGAACACGAGCACCGTCAATCTCCGCGTCCTCCAAACAACGATCTGTT
>NW_008709295.1:116427-118636 GCF_000327385.1 Lottia gigantea
TTTAAATTATTGAAAATAGAACAACTTGAAGAAAGTTTATCAGTATTACCACCAGTTTTGTCTAAAATGTTGTTTTCAACGAAATTAAAATCACCACCAAAAATAACTAATCTGGAAGAGACCAAAAATCTTTCCAGACACTTAATAAAAACATTTCTATCCGAAGGTGTATTCGGACAATATACGTTTATTAATCTTATAGGACATTCATTAATTTCAATGTCTAAAACAACCTGGCGCCCCTCTAGATCAAAGTGAAACTTGTCTATTGTATAACTTAAATTATGTTTAAGGAGTATTGCTGTACCAGAGCTGTTATTAGTACCAAAGGACCAAAAACATTTATAGTTAAGAACACATTCAAAACGCTTAGCTACGGAAAGACTTGAGACATGCGTCTCCTGCAAAAATACAATATGGAATTGTTCGAGGGACAAAAGGTTTTGTAAATAAAGTATTTTGTTGGGCCCTAACAACCCATTGCAGTTAATGGTCGCGATGGTTAACGCCATTGCTGTAAGGTAAGTATAAAAAAAATAAAGAAAACACCAGATAAGTACAGGTAAGCAAGTTAATCAGGTCAGGGAGTCCTCATCGGAGAACTCCCCCTCTGACACCATACCCTCCCCATTGGACGAACCACCGGGAGTTAAACTGCCGAGCACTGAGTTTAGTCTCTCAGTGTCAGCAGCCATGTCTTCTAACTCCATATCTACTTGAGGCAATTCTACTGAGGTCATCTCACCAGAAACATCACTAACATTCTTGGTTTTCTTTTCAGGTTTCGAAGAGGAGGAATCAGACAGTTTAGAAGAGGAAGTGGATGCAGGTGGAGTATTAGCTCCAGCTGCAGCCGACTGGAGCATTTGGGAATGGTAAGTATTGCCAGATACTTTCTTCCCTTTTGTAGGCTTTTGTAGTGCTACCTTTTTACTACGGTTATCTGGGGCAGACACGTTATTACTGTCATCGACAAGTAAGGTATGACATTCCGATGAAGTACGTTTTTTCGCATTGTGTCTTGGCGTAAAAAAACCATCCTCGTCGACCCTCTTCTCGTATAGTTTCACAGTAGTAGGAGGGGGTGGAGGAGGAGGAGGAGGGATGGACTTTACCAAACTGGATGCAGGTACAAAATTCCTAGAAGGCGGAGCCTTACTTAAAGCACTAGCATACGAGGAAACTGAAGCTACACTAGAAGTCTTAGAAAAAGGGCATTCCTTCCGCATATGCCCCGGTTGAAAGCATTTGAGGCATATTGGGGCCCTACCCTGTAATATTATCAGGACATCCTTCCCACAGACTGAGGAGGTGTGGGGGAGCGAATCAAATCCACCAGGTTTCCCCTCAAGCAACACTCTTCTAGTTAGGGTTCTGATATGTTTCAACCCCTCGTTTGAAAAAAACTCCCTCGACACACTAACGACCTTTAAATTAAAGGCTTTAAAAAAGTTTGCTATATCATGGTCTGAAATGTATTCGGGTAACCAGAAAAGACGGGCGATAAGTTTTGATTTATCACCACCAGATAAAGAATAAGAATTCGTCCCAATCTCAGCTACAGGGTGTTTTTCTAATATAGACGAAACAGTTTCCTCAGATTCAAAGGTCACATGAAACGACCTGGCAGATCTACCCGAGCCCATAGAAACAATGGACTTTGGGTCGATACCGTTCTGCCTCAAGAAAGTCACAAAATCATGACCGTAAACAAACTGGTTCCCAGAGGACTGGTTGAAAACCAGAGTTCGTTTCTGAATGCCCTGTTTCTCCATAAGGGGTACAGGAAACATAAAAACCCTAACCTAAGCCTTAACGACCCCTAGGTGGGCTTAGCGGGCCGTCGGAGCACAAGTGCCCGACCCTAACCACCGGAACAGGAATGCAGAAGGGAGCGAACCAAAACGTATAAGAAACGACCATCCGCTAGAGCTCGCTACCCGCAGCTTGAACGCGTTCTAACTAATCCACTTAATCAAGTTAAGTGAGTATACTAGTCATTCAAGCCGATGTGGTACGTATCAGATACTACACTTTGATCTTAGCCAAAAGGCCGAGAAACGATGCCCGCTCACAGTCAGTTTGGGACCTCATATAAATTTGTACCTTTCCGCGATGGTCTCGACACAGTCGGTCTTTAAAAAAAAAGAAAAAAAAAAAAAAAAAAGGGAAAATAAGGACATAGAAAAAAGATCTTCTCTGTGAACAG
>NW_008709295.1:124329-125211 GCF_000327385.1 Lottia gigantea
ATTGAAAGCGCAAAGCGGGTGCACAGTTTCATTTGCTAGAAACCAAAGAAGTTAAAAATCAAATTTAAAAATTACAGTAAATATTGAATATAATTAAAAATTAAATAGGTAAGTAAGAAATGTAAGTTAGTCAGTCAGAAGGGTAAGAAATTCAAAGGTAAGTGAGTTAGGAAGGTAAGTCAAATAGGTAATAAGGTCAAAAGGATAGATAGTGGAGTAAGCAAGTATTCCATAAAAAAAAAAAAAAAAAAAACTGGCAAGTGTAAAGGGTCAGTAAAGAAATGAAACATGTATGTATTCCATATAGAAACAGGTACGTTAAAAAATAAGTAAGTATCCAAGAAGGATCGTGTAATCAAAAAAACGGGTAAGTACTGAAATACGTACGTACTCCTGAAGGGCAGGAAACCTGAAAGTTAATTGTTCGATTATGTAATGAGACATACAGGAAATAAAAGGGAGTTAAAAATTAAAATATCAGGTAAGTATCAAGTGAATCACAGATAAGTAAGTATCACAGATAAATATTGCAAATAGGTAAGTGTAAAATTCTATAAAAATTAAAAGTTAAAAATTATGTCACTCGCCACAAGGCTACAAAAGACATCACTTGAGCACCACTTCCCTCTGAACGAAGTTTCAGACAAGCGGTGTTTGTCAACTCTAACACGAAATTTTAGACGTGAAATAAATAAATTAAATATATACGATTGATTAATTGGTTTGTGCTCGAATTTTTTTAAATTCCTGTTGATCCAAATAGCGTACTTAAATTCCGCCATCAGGATCAACACTAAAGAAAGAACTGTAGCTGGTATTTTGGGTAAAACCATAAAACGAATGTGATCGAAGGTAAGATTTTTAATAACCCCGTGGGTAAGT
>NW_008709295.1:154956-164264 GCF_000327385.1 Lottia gigantea
ATCCCTCTCAATGTAAATGCAGAAAAAATGTTCATGTTCCAATGAATTTTGGAATAACATAAAATGCCATTGTATTAAAGGTATTTTGTGATTACTCCCAATTGTACATAATTTCTATACTTTTGGAAAATTACTCTACATACAAATATCATGAAAATTACTTGTATCTGGTATTTTCTCTAATTTACAAAGAATTTCTGGAAATACAGCCTACATGAATCTAGTATTCTACTTGTCTTTCATGAAATTCAACCGTATCTTGTTATTAGTCTGCAAGTAAATTCATGAAATTTAACTGTATCTTCTTATTATTCTAAAAGTAAATTCATGAAATTTAACTGTATCTTGTTATTATTCTAAAAGTAAATTCATGAAATTTAACTGTATCTTGTAGTTATTCTAAAAGTAAAATCATGAAATTTAACTGTATCTTGTAGTTATTCTACAAGTAAATTCATGAAATTCAACTGTATCTTGTAGTTATTCTACAAGTAAATTCATGAAATTTAACTGTATCTTGTAGTTATTCTACAAGTAAATTCATGAAATTTAACTGTATCTTGTAGTTATTCTAAAAGTAAATTCATGAAATTTAACTGTATCTTGTAGTTATTCTAAAAGTAAAATCATGAAATTTAACTGTATCTTGTAGTTATTCTACAAGTAAATTCATGAAATTCAACTGTATCTTGTAGTTATTCTACAAGTAAATTCATGAAATTTAACTGTATCTTGTAGTTATTCTACAAGTAAATTCATGAAATTTAACTGTATCTTGTAGTTATTCTAAAAGTAAAATCATGAAATTTAACTGTATCTTGTAGTTATTCTACAAGTAAATTCATGAAATTCAACTGTATCTTGTAGTTATTCTACAAGTAAATTCATGAAATTTAACTGTATCTTGTAGTTATTCTACAAGTAAATTCATGAAATTTAACTGTATCTTGTAGTTATTCTACAAGTAAATTCATGAAATTTAACTGTATCTTGTAGTTATTCTACAAGTAAAATCATGAAATTCAGTTGTTTTTAGGTATTACTCCTTCAGGTAATTTCATGAAACAGTAAATGTATGAGAAACATTCTATGTGGCATGCTTTGCCCAATAATTTATTTTTTTCAGCTGACAAGCTATAAAACTAACATGACTAATCCAATCGCAAAAAATACATGATAATGGTCAAGAAAAAATGCAAATAAAGTTGTATATCCAACTCTCTATCAAAAATGCCTTTTTAAAATGTAAATTAAATGCTATTTTTATACTTTCAAATGCCACTCTAGAGAAAGAATGAATGCCAATATCAATCACAAGTAAATGAATTAATTTACATTTGCAATACCCATGCTACATTATATCATACAATCTACAATTTAAATTACAATCTACAATTCAAGTTATAATCTACAATTAAGCTTGCAATCAAGATAATAACCATTTAATATTTTATTTATTAATTTGCTTTAATTATTTTCATATCTGAATTTGTATTTAAATTAAAATTATGAATCTTGTTATTTATTGCACAGAATATAAGAATCAGAGACTAGAACTTCAACTTTTTTAAAAATGGATATGTATCAATTTTGTTACATGTATTTTTAAAATTTCATGCAGTCAAGCGTATATTTCATCCGATCAAGAATTTTTACGCCAGATCACAAAGGGGCACACATAGCAAATAATTTAGAGTGTAAAATAACTCCGTGGATTTTTACCTTCGATCAATTGATTGGCGGTGGCAGCCATTCTGAACGTCACATGAAATCAACATCAAGTCTGATTGGTTAAGAAATATCGCTCGCCCAACAAGCAAACTTCTTCGAGCAATTTCCAATCAGGCGAAAAAATATATTTGTGTGCACCCACCACAATAGCCATGTACTTTAACAGTCTTCAAATCTTTTTGAATCATTCCAGTAAATTATGAGCAATATTTAATAACTGGCAGTGAATTGTAAAATTACATGCATCTCAAAGAAATTTTTACCATAACTATTTTACTATTTACAATTTTGGGACTTACAGTGGAATGAATTCAAGAATAATACCCGATGGATTAGAGTGTACCTTTGTTCATCTAATATGGTTTCATATAAAAATCAGATCATGCAAAAATAAATCTATAAAAATTAAGACAAAATTAAACAAAAACAAATACTACTCTGAAAATTGGTCGACTTTTGTTAAAGTTATTTTTTTCCATTCAATATTAGTCAATATATATCTTAGTTTTGATTTTAACGATTTTAGGTTTTTTTACAATTTTTCTGCCATCACTTTATAGGTCAGTTTTCAACAATCTATACAAAAACTAGTAATCATATCACTTCAAGAGCCACATTAATCTAACAGACATGAAATGAATGAAAAAATGACATATATACGAAATCACACAACTCTCTTGAACTATTTGTTCTAATGACCTACACATTTACAGCTAAATTAACAATTAAACAAACAATTAAGGTGGAATACTAAGTTTGAGAGAAAGGTATCAATCCAAATGCATCAATTAGTCAAGTTGCTGACACATCAAAATTGTAACATTATTGGAGTACCCTAGAGGCTTTGTGCAGATTTGCATAAAATTTCTAATTTTGGCATTTTTTTTTTCCTCATAGAGTCTGCCATAGGAAATGAATTATTCTTTTAGATGCTACTATTTTGAGAGTAAATTTTGATGAAGTCCACACTATGAAAATACCAATCATTCAAACTAAATCATGTTTAAACAAATAACTTCAGAATTGGCAGATGGCATAAGCCTGTTGAATACTTGAATAAAAGTGAATGGCAATACTGCAGTACCATTGTGTAAGCTTAGAAATAATACAACTATATGAGATCATTTAACATAAAATTTCTATATTTCACTATGTTGTGGTCTTCAATTTTTACCGTAAAACTAAATTTTGTCTACTCCAAAGCATGTTTTTATCTTACAAAAAATTTGCTCTAAATGATTTTTGTTTATTTGCTTGATGAGTGGACTAAAATCTTTTCGAAACCAAGTTTGATTAACCAATTAGATTATTTCTCTCAATTTCTGTAATTTGTGTACTTTTTGATTAGTCAATTTTCTTGTAATCAATTGTGATCGATATAAAGTTAGGACAAAATCCACAACAATACACGCCAACGTGAAGCCACTGTGGGAAATAAAATGGCTATGACACTGTTAGGACACTTTGTCTAGTATCCTAGTGATATCTGAAGTCATTTCTATGAATAATCACATGTTCCATTATTGTGAGCCATTAGTGAGTAGCACCTGTGTATTTGGTTTAAGGTCCCCATTAACTGCTGGACTGTCCCCTGTGACTGGTGAGGCTTCTTTCGAGGTTTTTAACTGTTCTCCATTATTTTCACTATCACTACTAGTATTGCTTTCAGAAGCACCATTTTGATTTCCTTCTGTTGGACTCTCCGTTTTATCTGTTGTCTTTGCTTTTTGTTTGTTCATTTCTCTCTTCAGCCTCTCTAAATCACTGACAAAACAAAAATTAACATTAACTTTGATAAGGGATCTGAATTTGCAGCTATTTTTATGGATAAGTTTCAAAATGGCTGGGAGCATCTATCTATTGTTTTATTTCTACCAAAACTTTCACCTTGTGTGATGAATCAACTGTAAAATATTTAAATTCACATAAAACTTCCACCAATAAAAAAGAAAGGGGCAAGTAAACAAGTAAAGTGTAACCCACCTAGAAAAGACATACCCACGTAATGACAATCTTAGACCTTATTACATGGGTATGCCTCATTTAAATAATATAATGTAAACTAACCTGAGTTGTACAAAGACAATACCATTTATAACATTTAACGTATCTAATACACTAGATAGGGATGGCGTCTGAATCTATACAAACAGGGAAAAAATAATAGTTCAATCTATATTAAAATATATATTAATATGCTCTTTTTTTCAAATGCAGTTCATATGTTTACAAGCAAAATCATTGCTTACTGAAATAATCCCTTTCAACCTTTAGCCTGCCGCAGACGAGAGGAACTAGCTGAGCTGCCTGCCTTAAGAGGTTGGGAGCTGAGGAACTAGCTGAGCTGCCTGCCTCAAGAGGTTGGGAGCTGAGGAACTAGTTGAGCTGCCTGCCTCAAGAGCTCCAGTGATAGCTTTCGTCTGCGGTAATGAGAATGTTGCTCAGCAGTTCCTCTCGTCTGCGGCAGGCTTTAGTGGCTGGCCCAATGATGAAGGAATATATACCTGACAACCGTTACCATGTATTGTCACAAAACAAATTCCCTTTCAAGTTATATTACTTGGAGTTCAGGGCATATTTCATTTACACTCTGTTCAAAGGGTTAACTATAATTTCAAGCTCAATATATAACACTTTTGGAATACAATTAGATCAGTATATTTCAGATCTACAATTATTCTATGTAACTAACCTGTATAGGAGGGAATGTCATATTTTTTTCTCCCTGACAATATTCATTGATTTTTTTCTGGAAGACTACAGCTTGTTGTGTTAAATGTTTTAAACATTCAGAACTTTCTTTAGTTCTCTCATGATCATCACCAAGCTAGAAAAGTAAACAGATAGATATTCAAGTAAGCATTTTCAAATATCATCCAATTTTGTATCCGATGGAAATTAAATGAAAAGAATGGAGTTTTACTTCCTACTCTTCTGCACCTTATTGGGCTAATGAAGACAGGCAACACCATGAAGTGTGCAATGAGGGAAATTTTGCTATGACAGTAGCTTTAGCCCACTCTTTTTAGATTTCAAACTGTCGAGGGGTCTTTAACATGCACAGCCTGTAGCAAATGGGGCCTCGTTTTATTGTCCAATCCTACTGATTAGAAGCTTTTTCCATGACAGATCCTCTGATCTGCATCACTGGCAAGTTGGAAAAAAACCCCAAAAAACAGGTTGAATGTTGCCTTCACAGTTCCATGGCCATTTCACACTTCATTGAAATCCACACAGCCATAATAGAAGCAAGATAGCCTACCACTTGTACAAAACAAGGCCATGAAGAACAATTAAATAGTAATTTCAACTTTCATGGTCACACTCAATAATTCTTATACTTACAGATTGTTTATAAATAGAGAAAGCTTCCTTTTCACTCTGGAGAGCAGCACGGAAATTGCCCTGACAAGAATAGGTTCTAGCTAATAGATGATAACTCATAGCAGCCTTTAAACTTTTAACACCATAATATCTACAGAATATAAATTAACATTTTAATTTACACATTAACAAAATATTTTCACTGTTAACTAGTGTTCAATACATCAATTGTAGAGAATATTTTAATCATTGTATTTTCTGATTTTCTCACAGAAGGTGCCGACATTCAAGATACAAAATCAATCATCAGGGCACCTTTGCTTTGGAACTGGCTTTAAAATTCCAATATGTAAGCTTGGACTAGACACTACAGAATAAAGAACTTAATTTCATTCAAATTGTAAGAATCTTTGAGCATACATTTCTTTGAACAATTGAGAATTCTTCGTAGTAAAAGAAATGTTACTAAGAAAATAAAATAAATCATACTACTGTACCTTAGGTTAAGTTTTAAGGCATTCTCTAAGAACCTCAATGATAATTCATATTCTTCTAATGCATGTAAAATCAACCCAATATTACTCTGTAATAAAAGATGATCATATATCCTACACCAACATTTTTGTTGTAGACACAGATAGCCAGTTCCCCAATATTAATCAATAATGCTGCTGACATATTTAAAATATAAAAGCCTCACAAAGTCTGCTGGTTTAGAAACTTAAATAGAATTTGCAATTGAAAAACTTCAATAACAAAACGTTTCATAATATTTGTTAACAAATATATGTATATTGAATAAACAGAATATATTTCTATGTATCAAAAAGGACATCATTATTAGTTGCTTGGAAAGATAAATACTAATATATAAGATAAAATAAGGTATTCTTACATCTATTAAAGCAACTTCTGGATGATTTTCACCATGACATAATAAAGCTAAATATCTGGCTCTATACATTAATCTTAATGCATTAGAGATATGATTATTAGCAAAACTATACAAGGCAAGATGAGCCTGAAAAAATAATAGAAATAACCATCATTTAATTTGTAATCTAGAACATAAAAATTTAATTATTCACTGATGATATCAAATTATCTCTTATCTCCTACAAGATCTGTCTATATGGCAAAAAAAATAATTAAGTTTATTAAAGCTTGTTTATTTCCCTATTTCAAGTCCAATTTCTGTTTCCTTGTTTGGAGGCCATTTTGAAATTTGAAGTTAGCTTTGACATCATTAAGACTTACATATTCAGTAACAGTTATGGGATGATCAATACCATGTACTCTTTCACTCATCATTACAGCTTTCTGTTGATATGACAGTGCCTATAATAATATAATATACAATATACAGATCACGGACAGGAAGCAAGCAGTTCTAATCTTTAATGATTTAGACAATAGATTCTTATGAAATGAATGGTCTTGGTATATTAATATAAAAATCATTTCCTCATGACCAGAAACAAAGGATGTGTCTACAAATACTGATGTTGAGATGATACCTTCGGATTTTTCAACTTGGTTTACCCTTGTCAGTGATGCAGGTAAGAGGGGCTGACATGGAAAAAGCGTCTAGTCGTTCGGATGGGACAATAAACCGAGGCCCTGTGCACTATAGGCTGTGCACGTTAAAGGTAATATTCCTTTAATGACAAGAATATATCGTTGATATATATATACCTACCTCACTATAATCACCCATTATATAATTCAGTCTAGCTAGTAGACGAAGACAGGCTGATATTTCAGGATGTAAAGCTATATAGACATTATTTAATAAATTCCAAGCTTCTGTTATCAACTCATATCCTTCCCGTAATAAACCTTGTTGTATTTTATTCTGACCACTGGTGAAGAAATGATAAGCATCTGAAGCCTGCAAAGATTTCAAAATACATTAGTTTACGTCCAAGATCTAACTCCAGGTACCTACAGTAGCATAAAACTAATTTGCTTTCTCTTATTCTCTACCTAACTTAATATTTTTCAATTTTCAACTCATTAATGAGACTTTCTTTCTGTGTTTTAATTACTTTTGAGGTTTTCCAGATTTAAACCTTGTATGCAGTACTGTTTTTAATCAAAAGGAAACTTTGAATCTATAATATCGCACTTCTGGTACAGATGATCTTTGAAGCAAATTTATTACTTTATTTCTGGAAGTGTTAATGTTATAACTTACCACTTTTGGGTTCATATGTTTTACAATGGGGAAAACATTGATAATATCGTCTTCATTAAAGATTTGTTTAGTTGCTTCTGATAAATCATATTCTCTCAATAAAATCTGAATACCAACAGTAGAACAGAAAGCTCTTAATAACGATACTCTCTGTATATCATACTTCTCTATACAACTATCAATAGAATCACTGAAATATAGACAATAGAATCACTGAAATATAGACAATAGAACCAGTGAAATATAGACAATAGAACCAGTGAAATAAAGACAATAGAACCAGTAAAATATAGACAATAGAACCAGTGAAATATAGACAATAGAACCAGTGAAATATAGACAAGTGAAATATAGACAATAGAACCAGTGAAATATAGACAATAGAACCAGTGAAATATAGACAATAGAACCAGTGAAATATAGACAAGTGAAATATAGACAATAGAACCAGTGAAATATAGACAAGTGAAATATAGACAATAGAACCAGTGAAATATAGACAATAGAACCAGTGAAATATAGACAAATGAAATATAGACAAAAGAACCAGTGAAATATAGACAATAGAACCAGTGAAATATAGACAATAGAACCAATGAAATATAGACAATAGAACCTGTGAAATATAGACAATAGAACCAGTGAAATATAGACAAGTGAAATATAGACAATAGAACCAGTGAAATATAGACAATAGAACCAGTGAAATATAGACAAGTGAAATATAGACATTAGAACCAGTGAAATATAGACAATAGAACCAGTGAAATATAGACAATAGAACCAGTGAAATATAGACAATACCAGTGAAATATAGACAATAGAATCACTGAAATATAGACAATAGAACCACTGAAATATTGACAATAAAATCACTGAATATTACTAAAACATAGACAATAAAATCACTGAAATATAGACAATAATATCACTGAATATCATTGAAATTTAGACAATAGAACACTGAAATGTAGACAATAAAATCACTGAAATACAGACAATAGAATCACAGAAGTATAGAAAATATTATCACTGAATATCTCTGAAATTTAGACAAGAGAATCATGGAAATTTAGACAGTAAAATCTGAATATCACTGAAATCTGGTCAATGGAATCACTGAAATTTAGACAATAAAATCTAAGAAAATCACTGAAATCTAGACAATAGCATCACTGAAATATAGACAATAGAATAACTTAATATAACTGAAATATAGTCAATAGAATAACTGAATATCACTGAAATATAGTCAATAGAATGACTGAATATCACTGAAATATAGTCAATAGAATAACTGAATATCACTGAAATATAGACAATAGAATAACTGAATATCACTGAAATATAGTCAATAGAATAACTGAATATCACTGAAATATAGTCAATAGAATAACCGAATATCACTGAAATATAGACAATAGAATAACTGAATATCACTGAAATATAGTCAATAGAATAACCGAATATCACTGAAATATAGACAATAGAATCACTGAAATATAGACAATAGAATAACTGAATATCACTGAAATATAGTCAATAGAATAACTGAATATCACTGAAATATAGTCAATAGAATAACTGAATATCACTGAAATATAGTCAATAGAATAACTGAATATCACTGAAATATAGACAATAGAATAACTGAATATCACTGAAATATAGTCAATAGAATCACTGAAATATAGACAAAAGAACCACTGAATATCACTGAGATATGGACAATAAACAATATCAACACCGGAATATGGTTTTGGAGTAAAAAAACAAGTTTCATAAAACAAAAGGAAATTTTGCAGGTCAGTTCTCATATTGGCTATCAACCTTTCACCACTTCATTCTGTTTATAGTTTATACATACCATTCTAAAGTATAATGATAATAATCTTGAGCTTCATCAATAATTTTCTTCCATAATGACTTAGGTGTTTCATTCATCCATTCAGTATTATCAGCTGCAATATGCAAATAATATTCAATACATATATAGTGGAGAAATTTCATTCAAAAATATTATATTTTTCCATACAATATACATGGTTATATTCTC
>NW_008709295.1:164314-165838 GCF_000327385.1 Lottia gigantea
CTTCCTGAATAGGCATAAAATTATAGTCTCAAACTTGGGCAAGAAGAGTTGCCATGACTAAAGAATAAAATCTCTAGATAACACAATAAGTCCACTGATGAACAAAGACTCATTTTGACCAAGTTTAAAAATTTCAATTTTTGGTCATTCTAAGAGTAAGTATACCTTTAAGTGGTTTAAATCTTTGAACTATCAGCTGGTCTACCTAGCATTAAATTACAGATTAGAATTACTCTTTAAGGGACTTATTTCTATCCTTTATGTGCTTAACCTTATTAAAGAGGTCTGTTATATTCCATAATATTGTCTTGTGTTTTGTTATATGTGCTCCTCGCTTCTATATGTCATTCAAATCTTACTTCTTGATTAACAAGTAACAAAATCTATCTGAAAACATAATTTTAACTTATACAAATACTAGCACTCACACAATGTTAATACAAATGAAATAAAAAAAAACATAAATGAAATCAAATTTGTTCCATCCCTCTCAATGTAAATGCAGAAAAAATGTTCATGTTCCAATGAATTTTGGAATAACATAAAATGCCATTGTATTAAAGGTATTTTGTGATTACTCCCAATTGTACTTAATTTCTATACTTTTGGAAAATTACTCTACATACAAATATCATGAAAATTACTTGTATCTGGTATTTTCTCTAATTTACAAAGAATTTCTGGAAATACAGCCTACATGAATCTAGTATTCTACTTGTCTTTCATGAAATTCAACCGTATCTTGTTATTAGTCTGCAAGTAAATTCATGAAATTTAACTGTATCTTCTTATTAGTCTACAAGTAAATTCATGAAATTTAACTGTATCTTGTAGTTATTCTACAAGTAAATTCATGAAATTTAACTGTATCTTGTAGTTATTCTACAAGTAAATTCATGAAATTTAACTGTATCTTGTAGTTATTCTACAAGTAAATTCATGAAATTCAACTGTATCTTGTAGTTATTCTACAAGTAAATTCATGAAATTTAACTGTATCTTGTAGTTATTCTACAAGTAAATTCATGAAATTCAACTGTATCTTGTAGTTATTCTACAAGTAAATTCATGAAATTTAACTGTATCTTGTAGTTATTCTACAAGTAAAATCATGAAATTCAGTTGTTTTTAGGTATTACTCCTTCAGGTAATTTCATGAAACAGTAAATGTATGAGAAACATTCTATGTGGCATGCTTTGCCCAATAATTTTTTTTTTTCAGCTGACAAGCTATAAAACTAACATGACTAATCCAATCGCAAAAAATACATGATAATGGTCAAGAAAAAATGCAAATAAAGTTGTATATCCAACTCTCTATCAAAAATGCCTTTTTAAAATGTAAATTAAATGCTATTTTTATACTTTCAAATGCCACTCTAGAGAAAGAATGAATGCCAATATCAATCACAAGTAAATGAATTAATTTACATTTGCAATACCCATGCTACATTATATCATACAATCTACAATTTAAATTACAATCTACAATTCAAGTTATAATCTACAATTAAGCTTGCAAAT
>NW_008709295.1:171938-242331 GCF_000327385.1 Lottia gigantea
AATATTGACAATAAAATCACTGAATATTACTAAAACATAGACAATAAAATCACTGAAATATAGACAATAATATCACTGAATATCATTGAAATTTAGACAATAGAACACTGAAATGTAGACAATAAAATCACTGAAATACAGACAATAGAATCACAGAAGTATAGAAAATATTATCACTGAATATCTCTGAAATTTAGACAAGAGAATCATGGAAATTTAGACAGTAAAATCTGAATATCACTGAAATCTGGTCAATGGAATCACTGAAATTTAGACAATAAAATCTAAGAAAATCACTGAAATCTAGACAATAGCATCACTGAAATATAGACAATAGAATAACTTAATATAACTGAAATATAGTCAATAGAATAACTGAATATCACTGAAATATAGTCAATAGAATGACTGAATATCACTGAAATATAGTCAATAGAATAACTGAATATCACTGAAATATAGACAATAGAATAACTGAATATCACTGAAATATAGTCAATAGAATAACTGAATATCACTGAAATATAGTCAATAGAATAACCGAATATCACTGAAATATAGACAATAGAATAACTGAATATCACTGAAATATAGTCAATAGAATAACCGAATATCACTGAAATATAGACAATAGAATCACTGAAATATAGACAATAGAATAACTGAATATCACTGAAATATAGTCAATAGAATAACTGAATATCACTGAAATATAGTCAATAGAATAACTGAATATCACTGAAATATAGTCAATAGAATAACTGAATATCACTGAAATATAGACAATAGAATAACTGAATATCACTGAAATATAGTCAATAGAATAACCGAATATCACTGAAATATAGACAATAGAATCACTGAAATATAGACAATAGCATAACTGAATATCACTGAAATATAGTCAATAGAATAACTGAATATCACTGAAATATAGTCAATAGAATAACCGAATATCACTGAAATATAGTCAATAGAATAACTGAATATCACTGAAATATAGTCAAAAGATTAACTGAATATCACTGAAATATAGACAATAGAATAACTGAATATCACTGAAATATAGTCAATAGAATCACTGAAATATAGACAAAAGAACCACTGAATATCACTGAGATATGGACAATAAACAATATCAACACCGGAATATGGTTTTGGAGTAAAAAACAAGTTTCATAAAACAAAAGGAAATTTTGCAGGTCAGTTCTCATATTGGCTATCAACCTTTCACCACTTCATTCTGTTTATAGTTTATACATACCATTCTAAAGTATAATGATAATAATCTTGAGCTTCATCAATAATTTTCTTCCATAATGACTTAGGTGTTTCATTCATCCATTCAGTATTATCAGCTGCAATATGCAAATAAAATTCAATACATATATAGTGGAGAAATTTCATTCAAAAATATTATATTTTTTCCATACAATATACATGGTTATATTTTCTTCTAAAAAAAATTAAAAACAGTTTCAACATTAATCAAAAAATGCATTTTTTTTTTCTGCTGCTGTGATTTCATTGCATCATTTTACAGAATGAAAATTTGACTTTTGGTTTGCCACAAATCAAATAATTGATCTATATAATTAGTTATAAAGAAGAAATCTTACCGGCGATACCATGTCCTCTATAAATGGATTTCTTCTTCCGTCTAGCTCTTCTGGCTTGCATCTGTAAATAAAGTTCTTATTGATGACTTCACTATTACTTTTAAAACTTGCCATAAATGCATTATAAATTGATATTTCTCATATGAAACTATACACCAAAATCTAGAGAAATTGATCTCTTTATTTATCTGAAAGTTTTTAAGTATTAGTATCTTGTAGTAAATTTTAGAAAACCAAAACTAGTTAAAACTAATGTACCAATTTTAGTGAAATAAAGGCCAAATAGTAGAGAAATATGTCTTCTTATTCCAAAGGTTTCAACTAAAAAAAAAAAATTGGAGCCCTACACTAAAACTAAGTCAAATTAGGTTAAATTAACAAGAAGCAAAACTTACATCTTCAGGTGATATGTGTGCTGTAGGTGAATTATAACTACCAAGTAAACAGTTTAGAAAATGTGCTATAGCTGAAGATAGATTAGCCATATCTACCCCCTGCATATATGTTTTATAGATATGTTTGGCAGATCTGCAGATTAATTCTCCTACACATATAGTCTGAAAAATAAATATAAAAAATGTTCACTGTCAAAATAGTGCTCAATGCATCAATTGTAGAGTGGTATAGAAATATTAAAACAGAACCTAAAAAAAACATGTTTTACCCTATGCGATCTTCAGACAAAACCTATGTCAGCCTGCATCCCAACTGAAGTTGATCAAGTAGAACTGTTGTCTACGTTGAGAGACCGGTTCAGAATATTGTTTAATAACGTTTGCTTAGTGCATTATTGACTGAAATAAATTTTCTTGCTTTTCACATATGAAGAATAAATTTAACTTACATAAACATATGATACACTTTGATATTTGGCAAAAAATTCAGTAACTTTTCCTAGATAGCGTACATTAATACCCCTGAAAAATATATAAATTAATGATAAAATGACTGAATATGAACAATGGTATAAAATAGTGAGATAGCAAATACATAGAGATTGATTCCTTATGAGTAGTTAAAATTTTGATATGAACCAATATACAGATATAATAGAGGGTTAGGGGAGCAAATGGAGACCTGAAAACATTAAATGAACTAAACAAAAGAAAATTTTTTGGCCACCATCTGGGAAATCTAATATTGGTAATTGATTTTGAATGAATCTTTGTTTGTGAAAGTGCAATTGGTGGGTAAAAAAAAATCTCATCTCTCTCTCTGAGCATACTTACCTATTATGCATGGCTTCAGTTAATGTTGTACCATCTATAGGTGATGAACTGTGATCTAAACAATCATTCACCTACAAATAGACAATTTTAAAATTTCATATGCCCCTCACCAAAAATCTCAATTTAAAAAGCTTCAATTTTAGACTGATAATTTTTTTTTGGAATGGAAAGAAATTTGGATATTAAAAATTGGCCAGTGAACCAAAACATACTTAATTACATTTCAAAGTAAAAATTTAACAAATATTTGTCACTTACCATTGTAGGGATTTGATGTAACACTAAGAATTCGGCAGCGTCTTTCACAATCTGTTTTTCTCGTTTCAAAGTTTCACCCTACAATAAAGAAAGAATATAATAACTAATGTACTAATGAAACTATTAGTGAGAGCAATATATAATCAAAATACAATTTATTATTGAACTAATGTGCACAATCTCATGTGGGCTAATGAAAACCGGCAACGCCATGTAGGGTGCAATGAGGGAAATTTTGCCAGGACAGCGCCATTAGCCAGCCCTATTTCAATTTCCAAATGTCTAGGGATCTTTAACGTAGACAGCCTGTAGCACACAGGGCCTCGGTTTACTGTCCCATCCGAACGACTAGATGCTTTTTCCATGTCAGCCCCTCTTACCTGCATCAAAGACAGGGGGGAAACCGGGTTGAAAAATCCGAAGGTATTATCTCGACGTATTCCGCGATTGAACCCTGGACCTTCAGGTTAGCGAGCAAGTGTCTAACTCACTGAGCCACCGCGGCACCCTCATGAGCGTTGAAAACTAAAATTTCATTGTTATTGCATACCTGACTTATAAAAGACATGCTACAGTATAAGGTGTATCATTGAGATAATGTAAAATAAAGCAATATTTACCTGAGGATTAATATGTTTAACATGAGGTTGAAATACATCAGGATTAAATGTAACATTAAATTCTGTATCTGATAATGAACATACTGCAGTAGCAGCTTTCTTGACTATATCTTTAGTATTTTCTTCAACTACAAATTTCAAATTTAAGAAATTTTTCAATGATAGATTTATTCATGACCTTTGAACTTTTGCATTCTCCAGGATTTGCTGGTACTTGACAACAACTCTCTTGCAGCTGGTTTGTATGAAATGAGGAAAGGTGACTTATTGAAAGTCATTTGACAGTGTCTTGCATCGAGTTGTAGAATACAGGTAAATATAAGGGAAAAAATGAAATGAAATGAATGGTGTTTTACGTCCTACTTTTCTGCACCATGTGGGCTAATGAAGACGGGCAACGCCATGCAGGTTACAATAAGGGAAATTTTGCCAGGACAGCGGCATTAGCCTACTCTTTTTCAATTATCTCGACCTATGCCGGGATTGAACCCTGGACCTTCAGGTTAGCGAGCAAGCGTCTAACTCACTGAGCCACCGCGGCTCCCAGGTAAATATATGGAACAAGATCACAATAATTCAACAACTCTACAGATTCATTAGATATCTCTGAATATCTATTCACTAATCTAAGAATCTTGGTGACTTACAAGTAGCACTATCAGAACCAGTTAATGTTTCAACTATTTTTTTAGCTTCTTCAGTAACAATTTCTTCTTGTGTATCTTTATTATCATTACCAATTATTTTCTCTTTTATACCATTCTCTACACCATCCTGCAGAAAAAAAACAAAAAAACTCAAATGTAAGAGCAGTTCTTAACCACACCAGTTTTTTCATTTACTCTAGGCTAGTTAAACAATGAATTCAAAGCATTTTTTGTCAGAAAATGGCATTTCATCATGAAGTAGTTTGATTACCAATTCACTAGAGTCGCCAGGGATACTAGTAAGGAACAAAAATAACAGAAAGAAAATGAAATGAAATGAGTTTTACGTCTTACTTTTCTTCACCATGTGGGCTAATGAAGACGGAAAAAATAATAGAGGAAGTAGAAAATCAAGGGGGCAACAGACTACATGTGGGGTACGAGAGGAGATTTTATCATTTCCTATATAGAAATCGTTTTATCAAATAAAACTCAATTTTTAGTGCTTTTATTCTAAAAAATTAAAAAAATACCACGTCTAAGTAGAGATAGTTAGGGATCCCTTAGTTCCTAACAGTATTTGCATTGATGCAAATTTTCAGAGTGCTATTGCCTTTCAACAGAGCCAAAATACAATCTATATGGAACTTACTGGAATCTTGTCTTCAGTTGCTTTATTATCATTGGAGTTGATATCTTTCTCTACAGGTTTGATATCTTTATTTAATAATTTACTAGGATTCTGTTTAGTCAACTGTAATTGTTGAAACTGGAAGGCTGCGTGACGGACGAAGGCTAAATATCTGTTCCTAGAAAATAATTAACTAATTAAATAGTGTGTAGATAGCAAACACTTACCACATCAAACTTGACTGATCAACATCAAAATATTTAAAGGGAAATTCCGCTTTTTTTGTAGGTCAAAATTTTTTTTTGCTGAAATTTGTGAAATATATACACCAGAATACACCAAAAGTATCTGAAAGTTTTAACTGAAATCCAGTAGTTAATTTTTAAACGCCAAAAATATTTAAAACCATTATGTAGGATTTTTAAGTTCGTTATGTTTTTTGTAAGCTGTTAGAAAACTACTGTACGGATTTGAACGCCCAATTGTAGAGAAATATGACTCTTATGTATTCTAAGGGTTTTTGAGTAATAATATCTAGTCATTATAAAGTACAAAACTGCTTAATTAACAATTAGTACTCTCCATTTTTAATTAACTCTTTTAAAACAAATTCAGTTTGATCAAGCAGATACATAGATATAAATAGCATACTTTAGAAATATTATATTACTTAAGTCTGGCCCACACAGAGGCTGTATTCATTCATGCACTTCTCATTAAAGCGATAGCTTCTGTGTGCAGGTATATTATGCAAGACAAATTTGATTGTTTGAAAATGCAATACAGTACTTACTCTACAAAAGCATCCACTAATTCTTGACGTAGACAAGCTAATTTATGTGGATGTTTTTTAGGGTAACCATGTTCTTTCATTTCTTTACTCAATTCTTCACCTTTCACTGTCAATGAATAAAACAAAGGGTTGAAACAAGTATGTACTACTTTATATTCAAGAGAAATGACCATGAATATACATATTTGTACAATTATGGGTTATTTTAGACTAAATTTGAATATCATCAGCATCTGGGATGCCTACTTCATATAATCAGTAGCTTTGTTGTTGAGTAAATTCAGTTATCAATTTTGTTTTCCAGCAATTTAATTCATGATCAATTCTTACCTCTAAGGTAGTTGGCATCTGGAGGAAATGTTCGTAATAAATCTAGAATATAGTGACGTTGATCATTACCAATTATACCCTGCAATACAACAACAACATTTTAAATACAACAACAACATTTTAAATACAACATTTTAAAAACAACAAAAACAACATTTTAAATACAACATTTTAAATACACATTTTAACCTTTTCACCAAATTACTAAGCTTGTAAATCTGTAATTCTAAACGTACTCTATATACAATTACAAATCTTAAAAATAAAAAAGTACTAACCTTACACTCAATAGAAGAAAATAATTCTATTTCTTCATCTTTATTGTTGATAACTCTGAATAAAACAAAAACATTATAACTGTTCAACTGGTACAATGTTACATTAAGATATCACACAACACCTAAACTCAAAAAAATCTAAATAAGATTCACGTCTCAGATATCCATTTTAAATAGAAGTATGTGCTTTGATTGCACAATGGTTGTGCATCATCATTAGTTCAGTAATGATGTACAATTGAGAGCAACTTTCTAGTCACCACACACAATGAAGAGTAATGAAAACTAAATTTTAAAGTCATCATTGATCTTTAACAAAATCATTATTCACATTTTCAAAAAAATTAGGACATAACACATCTATTCTAGATCTACATTTATATTTTAAATTAACAATTGTGATGTTCAAAAAACAATTAAACTTACTTGTGAGGGCGGATTTTCAATTGTGCAGCTGTTTTTGAAAGCTAAAATTACATTTTTACATTGTTATCACTTGGCAAACTGACAATTGTCAGGCAGAAATGTTCTTCAACTATGGGTCTTCATCTGGTTGATACTCTTTCTCCATATGAAAAACTTCCTTATTTATGATCGATATATTTGATATGAAAAGTTTATGCCAATATTATAATTTGAATTTCGTGTTTCATTTTGTGGCTGGGACATTTAGAACTAGAGGTTTAATTCATAACATAAGATCCATAAGACTGGGCACGAAGCAGAATAATTAACATAATTCATTGAAAGTGACAACCATGGACAAAGTTTCAGATCTAACATATACCTCCCTATCAACACACCATAGTAATAAAGGTAGCTCGAATAAAGTTAAAAAATGTGATTGAAAAGTACAATGCTTACCAGATCTTTATATTTATCATGAGTAACAATAGTTTTACCAAAATCAACTGAGCCATAGACTACAGATTGTTCTTGTTCTCTCTCCAATATACCAGGTATTATAGACTGGGCTGTTACTCTATATCCTCTATAATCAACTACTACAGTACCCAATGTATATAATCCTTCTTGATCAGCACCAAAATACGCTTTAACACCTTGTAAATCATTACCCTGAAATATCAATATAAACTTTAACACCTTGTTAATCATTACTCTGAAATATCAAAATAAGCTTTAACACCTTGTAAATCATTACTTTGAAATATCAAACACCTTGTAAATCATTACCCTGAAATATCAATATAAACTTTAATGCCTTGCTAATCATTACTCTGAAATATCAAAATAAGCTTTAACACCTTATAAATCATTACTCTGAAATATCAAACACCTTGTTAATCATTACTCTGAAATATCAAAATAAGCTTTAACACCTTGTAAATCATTACTCTGAAATATCAAACACCTTGTAAATCATTACTCTGAAATATCAAACACCTTGTAAATCATTACCCTGAAATATCAAACACCTTGTAAATCATTACTCTGAAATATCAAACACCTTGTTAATCATTTCCCTGAAATATCAAAATAAACTTTAACACCTTGTTAATCATTACCCTGAAATATCAAGTCTTTATCATGAAGTTGCTTATTTTTCAGAATTCACAGAAATGATAATCAAATGTCACCCAACAAATTGCAAAGACAACTTACAGGTGCTACGTAAGCTGCAGCATCTCCACCAAAATCTTTATAATGATCTTTTACATCAAATCCTAAACTAAAGAAGATATTATTCCATATGAACATCTGCATTCTGAAATACAAAAAAAAAAAATTTATGGTCATATAACAAATTTGACATGAGCCTGTGCCTCTTAACAAAAACCAAAAACAAAGGTTATAACCATATCATAAGGAGAGACAATAGATCTAATAAGGAACTGACAAGCTGGTCATTCAACAACTAAATAGATTATTCCTAATATATCTCACTTGGAATCTTCTCCAGGATTAATAGGCATCACATTACCATCTATTACAGCTTGAGCACCTCTTGTAGCTGCAGCTACAAAATCACTGTGTACCTACAAATATAAATCATATATATAGTTTAGTATTCACAATTTAATCTGATGGTTTATGTGCCATGTTTATTCAATGAGCGAAATTGGCCCACACTTCGTAATGATTTTTATGTGCACAGCCTGGTTTACAAAGGGATTTGGGTAAAACCTACTATCTGTGCCAGGATTGAACTTATAACTTTCAGGTGAGCAAGCATCAAATCTATGATATTAATTACATTTCGATGATGAACTATAGCATAGTCTTCTTTAGCCTTAGCATTTGTTGACATTTGCATGTGACATGGAATAAATGTTGGTTGTGAGTTCTAATCTCAGTCAGCAAGTGAAAGTTTATCTATTTACCTTAAAGATAGCTCTCTCTCTAATCAATCTATCTGGTAGATTTTTACAAGATAATTCTCTAGTCATTTGTATTTCTTCATTCCAGTCTCTAGTTTGACCTGGTATATGTTCTTCATATCCTAGTCTTGTTGAAAAAGCTGCAAAAATAGATACAGTCATTACTTTATAATTCTGCTTTAAACTTGTTTCATTTTCACAATGTATGTCATATATTTAGAGGGTCTCTCTCAATGAAAGTCTGTTTGCCAGCAAGAATCAAAATTGGCAAGTCATATTTTTCACAAAATTTCCAGTGTCCAGTGACTGGTTGTCAAGGACCTTCATGAACATTCAAGTTATTTTTTCATCATTTCATTCATAAAGCAAATTTAATCATCTTACCATCTTCAGCACGTATATAATCTATTGAATGTTGAGGTAGTGGTGCCATCCAAGAGTTAACCTGATATGGTGCTGGTACTCTTTCAAATGGATGTTTCTGGCATCTCTTCTTCAATAGCAACGCAAAGTTTTTCTTGAAGGCGGGACTGATCTGTAAGAAATGATGTTCAAACGTCTCAATACAAGTCAAAAACACCTCCTCTGTCTTCAGACTTTCAGAAAGGAACTGACAACCCAGTTGCAGAGTGGTATCAAGTGTTCGAAAAAAATCACTGTTAGTTGTCTTGTCCAACACAAAACAAATATAGTTCCTTGCACCATTTAACAGTCCTCTGCTTTTGTATTACTGAAAAATCCTATAATTGCAATGTTTATCCACAATAAAGTTGAATCACATAAGAGTTCATGCACATAAGAAAGAAACTGATCAATGCAAAGAGTCATTTTCTACTAGACAAATAATAATAATAATAATATCTTTATTTGGGTGAAAATTAGGCCTGGCCCTTCAAAGGAAGATAGTAAATATAGATCAGAAAAACATACCTGATTCATTAAATCTATCAATGAATGAGAAAGATAACTAGGCTGTATTGCTTGTGGATTAAAATCTATTTCTGTAGAACTGTAAAAGATGTAAACAATTCAAAACTGATAGTCATCAGTGCTGTTACAGATACAAACATCACTTCATATTTACTGGTTTGGATATAGAGATTTCAACATGTATACTTAGGACTTGTTAACATGCAAATTTGATGAACACGAATAGTACATCTTTTTTTATTATATAATTGGTAAAAAGAATAACAGGCAATGCTTACTGGTTGATAAAGAAACCTTTAGTAGATGCTGTGATATGGAATTTTTTATCTTCTAATGTCATTAAATACAGATATAATAAATCACCTGCAAATCAAAGGAAAAGCAAACATTTGAGTTTTCACTATGTGGACTTCAATTTCATATACAAAGAACTTAATAGAATGAATATGGGCAGATTTTGCTTAGACCATAAAAATATACAACATATTAAACAAAAGAATTCTTTTCTCTGACTTTTAATGATATTTCTAAGATCAGACGAAAATTTGGTTGGAACAATTCAATCTTGAGTTTAGAAAATACAATTTTGGAATTTAACCTACCATGCATTCTTCTATTGCCAGGAGGTGGGTTCCATCCACTATATGTTAATACCTTTAAACATTGTGGTGCCTAGAAAAGTAACAAAGTTTGTTATAGCACCTAGACAAAGATTTGGTACAGTCTGTAACCTCATCAAATTGATTTTAAGATTCTAAGAATAATACTTGGCATTTCCTTTTTTGTCTGATATTTCCTTTTTTGTCTGATCAATTCTTACCTTCTGTTCTTTAACACCAGGATGTAATGGTAAGAGTGGTCTTTCTTTATTATTAGGTAGAATATAATCTGGAGGTGTACAATCAATTGATTCACTTTTACTTTTCTTTTTTTCTGGAAAATTATTCATCAAAAACATTGTAAATCACATTACATATCTGAATGATTTGTGTAGTTATATTCATAAATCTATCAAATCGATGTATTCTTATGCTGAAATCTATAGTCTCTACTTGTGACCTAGGCCAGTGCTTCTTAAAAAAAAAATTCTTTCATTGGTATGCAGATCCATCCATTCTAAAAAAAATTGTAATAATTCTTCGATCTCCCACAAATATCAATAGAGGCAGTAATCCTTGATTTATAAATTCATTCATAACTAATAAAAGTTTTAACCATAACATTCAGTTTTAACTATGCTTCATTCCCCCTTCCCCCCCTTCTTCCTTATTCCGCCCACATAAAACCTTAATCAGACCAAGATAATCTGCAACCTACCTACAACATCAGGTGCTGTTACAGTATTAAGGAAGGATAAAGACATACAATCTGATCCATTATAAGCATCAGCCAAGTCTAAAGACTTCAATAAATCTCTAATATGACGTACATGTATCCTGGCTTCCCGAATAGAATATGGTTCTACAAGAAGATAAGAAGCTTATTTGATAAGGATACACACTGTGAGATAGCTTAATTTCAATATAACAATTCTTTCTTTTCAATATAACAATTCTTTCTTAACTAGTAGTATCCAGCAGTGATCTCCAAAATTCAATATCTGTACAGAAGATTAAGTTAGTGCCTGAATTTTGTCATCACTTCCTTAAATGATGAGATTCTTAAATCATTTCAGTCACCTGTGCCAGAGTTGTTCATAGACAAACTGTATCAACAGGTGTCTAATGAAAGTTGAACAAAGTACAAATATTCAATGCATAAATGACATAGCACATCTTCACAATATCAAGCTATTACAGACTTATGGTGAAACCAGACTTTGTCTTATACCTTGATTACAATAGCCACATTTATTGTATCAAAGAAGTTTGTAGATGCGACAATTTCATTGGCTGTACTCTCAAGTGTAAGATCCAATTATCGCTGCATTCTATATTATAATAAAAGTGGTTATTATGGCAGTCAGGGTATAAGACGCAGTTTATAATAGCTTGACATTGTGAAGATGACCGTAGCAATAAGGAAGAATTCAACAAAATAAATCATTCGACTAAAAGCCAAGTTTTTTCTTTATTATTTGAACATTAATTGTAAGCCTTATATTTCATAATCGTTAACAGGCAATCTTCATTTTAATATATCTAGAGTCAAAGACTTTTTTGTTTAAAATGCAGAAGAATCACATTTATTAGCATTGCATTCTCCCGTATTTTAATGACACCTTTATTCAATAATATTCTCAAGTGCTAGATGTGAATTATTTGCTATCCACTCACCTTCTACAACTTTGACAACAGAACCTTCTTTCAAAGATTCGATAGACTTTAATTCAGAGAAGTTATCTAATGTCACACCATCTAGCTGTAGAGAGAAACAGGTTCTATGACATGTATCTTCTCTATCCATCAATACCTGATAAATCTCTTGTACCAATTCCATTGAACTCACCTTTAAAAACAAAAAGATTATTTGATCAAAATTAATAAGATTTGTTAGACTAGTGCTTGGTATTGCAATCATGCCCTGATATGCATCGTATCGCGATACAAGGGTCACGATACGATACATATTGTGATATGGGTAAATGGGATAAAAATTAATATTTAATCTTCAAAGTTTCCATATATTAATTCATAACTTATTGTAATAATTAGTTGTGTCCACTGTCTAATAAAAAGTTTTTACCAATTTCAGCGAAAAAAATGGTTGTATCATAAAACAACTCATAAAAATCTCTGCTTTTTTATGGTGTGAAAAGTATCGTTAAGCATCAATACAAACGTTGTGATACGATACACGTATCATGGCATGTTGTATCCAATACATCAATTCACCGATATATCATACCAGCACTATGCTAGACAAGACAATAATAGATTTTAATTTTGAAATAGTTATTTCACTCTACACAACAAATTTCTCCAAATCATATTCAAAAGTTCATAATGTGAAAACAAAATAATTTAGAAGTTAAATTTTCATCATTATCAAAAAAATCTTTAGAAAACTAGCTATTTCTTAACATCTATCCCTATCATGGTCAAAATTGAGCTACTTCTCAGGTATCTGTGTAACTGTATATAGTTTGTCAGATACAGTTATTAAAGTAATCAGGTGGCAATTGACAATAATCTGATACTCCAGCAGAGAAAATTCTTCTTGCAATATGGTTCTTGTTAGATTTAAGAGACTTCCTTGCAATCTGAGAAAAAATATGCAACATAATTAGCTGCTTCAAATGTAAAAGTTTTTTACATTGTGATATAATTTCATTAAAAGGATTGTTAAGAGGTGTTCTAAATGTTTGAAGTGTAGCGCAGATCTAACTGATAGCTTCCATTCGCACCATTCAAGTTTTCAGTCAACATCTGTGGTTCCTGAAATTCTGCAAAAACTAAATGTTTAATAACGTCACTTATTGCAAAATACACTTTGTTGCATTAGGCCCTTCACGAGGGTAACGTCAAACACTTAGTTTTAGTGGAATCGCAAGAACCACAGACATCTGATTGAAAAACTGATGCTATCAGTGCACACATAAGAAATTTAAAAAACCTTGTTACAATCCCTTTTAATTTTTTATTGAAATAATGTAAAATTCATATCATTTCAAATGTATGGGTAAATTGACCTACAATTTGACATAGTAGTTTCATCAAATTTAACACAAGTAATAAGCATTAAGCTTTATCTTGAATTTAAAGTGATATGTCTTACAATGAACATGAAATTTAAGAATTTTAAAATTGGCCAATATGAACATATATTCATCAGTAGATATACCTGGTGTCATAAATAACATAACAGGATCCTTATATAATCCTATAAACCCAAAAAACTTAGTAATTATGCAATTAACCATTAAAAAACGCTTGATATTAACATTAAGCGTTTTTCAATAATTACTTAGTGATAGGAATTTTCCAATTTTCCAGAATTTACAGGGATTCTGTTGTAACTTTATGACACCAGGATACATATACTCATACTGACCATTCTTGAGAACTTAAATTTTATGTTCATTCTAAGACATAGTATCACTTTAAATATTTCAATTGATCTTTCAAAACTATTTTCCAAGGGATGAATGTTAGACAGGATAATGTCTCTATGGTGCAATGGATGTAATTTTGATACATGGAAAAAATATATTATACAGAGAGTCAATATAACTTACAGGAAGTTCAAAAGCTTCTACATTTGGTGGTGATATTTTAATGGTAAATCCAGTGTCTTGTATCAAGACTATTTCTTGTAAATCTTTTTCTTCAGTAGTTTTGTTCTCCTCCCCATCTCCATTTTTACAACATACAGCCTCATTGTCCTCTTTATTACCAACACTTATTTCTGTAATTGAAAAAAAAAAATGGTCTATAAATTTTATGAATGAGAAGTAGATTCTAACATAGACACAATACAGCGTACATAATATTTTCTATCCATTTCAGTTACAGATCTAGATGTTTCATTTTGTATTTTTTCGCTGTAGCAAAGAGGACTTTGACATCCTTGATCTGACACATTTCTCTTTTAAAGGGACAGATGCGGCATTTTGGCGAGTTGATTTTAGTCTAGAAATGTACGAAAATTGCAGAATTTCTTCAAAAATATCTCAAACTAGGAATTTTACACAATATATATATATGCATTTTCTATAATCACAGAGTATCTTAAAATGACAAGTCATCATTTTATCATTCAAGGGCAGATATTCTTGGACACACATGGATTTGAAGGCTCAAATTTTGACAGTGAGCTATAAACACTTTTACTAATTGGCTTAGGTAAATAAAAATCATGTTTCTGAGACTAAAGTATGATTGGTCAATAAGAATGGCACACCTGTCCTTTTAAGTCCTGATCAGTTTGATTTTGTCCATAAGCTTCAAAATGAATATCCCAGAAGTTACTACATATAGAACCGTATGGTACTAAAATCTTTTATTAAATGGAATATTTGATTGGTTATATTTCTTAGAGGAAATGCCATTCCTAGATGATGGATGGCAAGAGAAGAATCACCCACAATTAAACCAAACCAAATATATCCATTTGAGAGAGGAGAAAATAACCTGGTCAGAAACTGAATTAAAATACTTTATCACAAATGATTCACATAATGCCCTTATATAAGAATTTTGTGAAAAAATACCATTGGTTTTTCAAAGTTTATTTCTTTTATATATCAGTAAAATACCAGGACCTGACAACTTGAAGTGACTATGACAGCATGTCCAATAAACAATTTTAAATGAAAACACTTTGTGTATAGGTCAAAGAGCAATTTATTTCAGCTGTTTGACAGATAAGGAGCTACAGAAGGCATCAAAGTCAAAGTAACCTAAAGAAAACATGTCCAGTTTATTTGTACTGACAAGAACCATGTTGAATAAAAATGGTAATTATTAAGTTATTACACTACAACTACTTACTTAAAGGGACTGTAAAGAGATCTGGGACACTGATATCAATTTACACTATTCTAATTTTCAATTAGACAGTTGTGGTTCCTGCAATTTCACTAAAACCAAGTGTTTGATGATGTCACTAATTGCAAAGGGCCTTAAGTGATAAAGCATATTTTGTAATTAGTGAGTTGACTGAGTTGCAGGAACCACAGATGTCTGATTGAAAATTGGAAAAAATTCAGAAAACCTCTTTACAGTCTCTTTAATAAAGGTACTATAGACAAAGAAAATATCAGATGTAAAATGTTTTTTGTTTTACAAAAGTCAACGAAAAAATCAGATGTAAAATGTTTTTTGGGTTTTTTTTTTACAAAAGTACACGAAAATATCAGATGTAAAATTTTTTTTTTTTCAAGGAATGCAAAATGTGTTTACCAAAAAAGACTTTCAGTGGACATTGTACAACAAAACTTTTTCTGTGCCATTTTGTTTTTGTTAAGGCTTTGTTGAAGTCCTATGCAATAAGCTTATGGATTTGAATTGTCACATAGTAGAATGTATAAAAAGTTCGATCAAGAAAGACTATGAAAAAAGAAAAGTCCTAAAAATGAGGGGGACCAGAATGTTTCAAATATAAAGAACTAATATAAATGTGAATGTCCTAAAAAGTATTCTATAGCAATTTATATATTATTCAACTTAAGTATTTTACTTTAGGTTCAATAAAAATATGTATGTCATAGTGCACTGAAACATATCAGTATGGTTAAGCCACAGTCAAGAAAACCCTTGGCAAATGTTAACCACGTGAAATGAAAATATTTGAAACAGAATAAAAAGCACATTGATGTTCATACCAGTAAGTAGAAATCTGATCTGAACATCTGGTTATTAAAAGGTCAAAGGTAACTGATGGAATTAAACACTTCACTAAATGAGAACAATGAAAAACCTAGCAGACCCTATCTTTAGCAGCCTTTTTATCACCTAATTTACAAGGATCTGACTTAAATACTAATTAAGGGTATATACATGCATTGTCATGTTTGAACACATTCTACATAATATAAGCTTTTATTAACAATAACTCATAACTTTGTAAGAGAACACTGCACTGGATTTTGTCTCTTTGACAAATGATGGCTCAATAACTTCAATAGTCATGCTTTTTACATATAATAAAAACTCTTTAAAGGAACATTTTTAACATCCCTTTAATATCGTAGTCACAGCTCACCAACGAAATTTGAGCTTTCGAATCATTGTGTGTCCAAAATTATTTTCATTAAAATGACTCGTCTTTTCTTGAGACTCTGCCATATAGAAAAGACATAATATAGAAATAGAAAAAAATAGTTTGAAGGAATTATGCTATTTGTGCAGTTCTAGTATTTCTGAAAACGATTTACATATATTCAAGACTCAAATCATCCCCAATACTGACGAATCTGAAAGTATGTATTATTTTGAACTAGGCTACGATAAAAATCTGGACATCAGTTAGGCACTTCAAAAAAGTAAATGATTGTTTCATATGGACTTTTATTACCAATTGGTGACTCAAAAATTGGTACTGCGCCCTAAGCCAGTATTGGATATATTTTCAGTACCAGTACTTAACCCTGTTGAGAATTCATTTTTTCCTTAATGTGTTGTATAAAAACATTCTATACATGATATACCTCATGTTAACCTTCCCAAAAAATTAGTGACAGTATATGATACACACCTTACAATTTTTTTTTTTCAAGAACAGGGAAACGTCAATGAGAAACAACATCAATCATCAGATTTTAAATGCACCCTACATTCGATCTCTGCATAGGTCAATTTTTCAACCAAGTTTGCAAGTAAGAGGGGCTGACATGGAAAAAGCGTCTAGTCATTCAGATAGGACTATAAACCAAGGCCTTGTGTGCTCCAGGCTGTGCACGTTAAGGATCCCTCGACAGTTGGAAATCGAAAAAGCCTCTGTCCTGGCAAAATTTCTCCCATTGCACCCTGCATGGCATTGCCCGTCTTCATTAGCCCACCTGGAGCGGAAAAGTATGCCTTAAAGCTAAAATTACAAAAGAAATATTTCTTGCAAAAATGACCCACATTTCAAACTAAGAATTTCTGACTCAACTGTCGTTTTAGGTCTGTGAAATTTAAGAATTAAAAGCCTGCAAATGCCAGTACGGGTATGAATTATTATTTAAATCCCAAAGATTTTTTCAACTTGGTACCCCGTACAACAAAAATTAATGGACATCAGGATCAGGCAGGACTGGGAGTAAGTGAACTAAATTTTGAATGATAGGTAGGCTACAGTCAAATCTAATCAATATGAGCATTATCTCTAAGAAGACTGGAGGAAAACTACTTAATGTTATATAATGATGTAACAGTTAAAAGAATATTATCAGCTGGTTTAGGTTGTTATAAAACTGTATTATTGCGTGAGACTATATTTATTGACCTTTCAACCTTGAAAATAGGTTACAAAATATTTTTCAATATCAGCAAAAATCTTTGATATCATGTAATGTTCGAGCCCACAAAAAACAAGAAGAAGTGAGATGCATACAGTGGTCTTAAAAGGGCGAAAGGTTAATGCAAAAAACGTTGCAAATCGACTTTAATTAATATTTTACCGAATGACCTTTGACACCGATATTCATTCTTTCGGACTTGACATTGGTCTCAATTGTTGAACCACTTTTCTTGAAGAGCTTTTCTTCACTGAATACCAAATTCTAGCATAGTCGTGTCAGTGCATAATATTACACAAAAAAGCAGTTACAAATATGATTTCAAAAATAAGAATGCCATGTATAGGTTTACATGTTCATTATATAATTTCGGTCGGATTTCGTTTAGTCGGTGCAAACCGAATAAAACTGGCATCCGCGAAATGTTTTCAGAAACTGTGCAAATTCCACAAGTTCTTTTCACTTAATTTTTATATAATTGCTTACCTTCGTCTTTGGGTTTCATGCTTTCATTAGTTTGGCGATTATTTTCTGCATCCACACACGTGTCGTCAGCTTTTTTATTTTCATCAACTGCCGTATTACCTGCCATAACAACTCTCGATTGTATAACACGTGCTGTAGCGGACTACTGAAGGACATCCGCTCTAAAATTAGTAACATTCAGTTCGTTCATTCTAATAGAGTGAACCCAGCTGGATAAGGACAACTCGGACCAAAGACAATTCGGACCGATGATTAATCGGACCACTCTTTAGGTAAAATTAATCCGAACAATTGCGCATATAAAATGAGATGAATTTTACATCCTACTTTTCTGCATCGTTTGGGCTAATTAAGACGGGCAAAACTATACAGGGTGCATTAAAGTGATAATACATCTTAGAATTAACATAATATTTAAGAATTTTAAACTTGGCGAATAAGAGCCAGTAGATATACCTGGTGTCATAAATAACATAACAAGATCCTTATATAATCCGATAAAGTAAAAAAAAACTTAGTAATTATCCATAAATATGCAATTAACTATTGAAAAACGCTTAATATCAAGATTACGCGTTTTCAATAATTACTTAGTTTTATGAATTTTCCAATTTTACAGAGATTCTGTTGTAACTTTATGACACCAGGTAATTTAACTGATGAATATAATATACTCATATTGACCATTTCGAGAACTTAATTTTTATGTTCATTCTAAGACGTAGTATCACTTTAAGTGACATTTTGCCAGATTGCAAATTCTTGAAGGTGTTATCTCCACCCATGCCGGGATTGAACCCTGGACCTTCAGGTTAGTGAGTGCGAAGTTCGTAAAGGATATGTCTGATGATAACTGTGTCAAATTTAACTCATCAATGTGTAGAATAAGCTTAGTTAAGAACCGAGTGGCTGCTGTTGCACTTTAGTCCTATAACAAATTTCCCAGCTCGTGATTCTCTAAATTTGTACGATGCTATCAGTAATATTCATACTAATTTTTTAACTTGATAGAGGTTGCTTTGAAAGATATGCGACCGTGTGGTCTTAAGATTTGTGTCTTCTTCAAAATTATGTGTAGTTTGTTTTTCCGTTCCCGAGTTCCTCTCATCTTACACATTGTGGAATTTAAACTGTCGCAAAATTTCATAATGAAACTGTGACAACAAGTAGTAATACTTCGGACTAAATGTTGAGAATTCGTTGAAAGTACCCTAGTCAATCGGGCCATTGTCACAACAATAAATATCCTGGTTTTGATTTTATTAAGATAAAACAGTGTTTAGAAAATGTCGCAGACTAAAAAGATTGGAATACTGGTTGAATTTAACTATGAAGATCTCGAGGTAATGCATAATTTGCAAGAAAATACAGAGAAAATCTAACACGAAGAAACTATCAGTTGTGTTCCATTACTTTTTGCATATTCATTCGGACACTCTCGTTTTTTGTTCCTACTCCATCTCACCCGTGTTTAGTGTTTTACTTGTAGTACTATGTTATTGCACAATTTGTAAAATACGTAATATAGCATTTTGCTCTTTCACTATTAACGTAGAGGTAACAGTATTTGGCGATATATTTTTAAGTATTGAAATATCCATTACAAATTGACAAGAACTTTCTGTCTTAAATAAGCGGCCCGGTCATTTTATTTGCAATTTATGGGACAGAATACCTTATTTGTTTCTACATTGTAAAATTAGCAAACCATATCATATTTATCCGAAGACATTCTTAGACAAATAATGTAAAATTTGAAAATGTTACTTTGAGTATGAATCGCAATATAGAACTGATCTGGCAGGAGATATTTACCAGGCGTGGCAAATAGCCAAAAGCCATCCAATATTCTATATGTCACCCGTATCTTTAAATCTTCATTTGTACTTTTACCGGATGACATTCAATATGACCTTCATTTAGACTGAACAGATTGTTAAATAATTTTTTTTTTTTCATGCAAATGAATCGATTTTGAAATCTAAGCCATAGGCTACATTCAAGATTTCTACTTTTAGCTATGGTACCCCTATTACAGACTACGAGAGGAAGGTCACGAGACATTTACCATAGGACCCGAGAAAAATAAAGTATATAATAGTAAACATTCTTACCCATGTAAAGCAGCGTATGGTATTGATGAAATCAAATTAGAGGTTTGTAGACTTTGGACTTTACACCCCCTAATGCCACCGACCCAAATCTTAAGTAAAATGTTACGTTTGCCCGCGCTTCCACGACAACCTTATCGCTTTTCCGACAGGATTTTGAACCTCAAAACCAGTTTGATGTTTGTCGCCGATTTTTTCTCTGGCAAGACTCCACAGAGCGTCATCATTCAATCAGATTCATTTTTCACTTCTAAATGTAATAAAACGAGGCAAGGGCACAATTTTTGGAACTCTAGGCCTTACTACTAGGATTTTTTAGACTATACAACCTTTCAGTATTTTACATTGGCTGAACTGAGGATGTATTAGTACTATGATATTAGAAAGCAAACGTTGTGCACAGCAAGAATGTTGCATGTTATACAGATGCTTAATTGATCCCAAAACTCTGTCCCATTTTCACGATGTCAACTGCGTCTAATATCATGACATCATCAGCTACTTTTCTTGCACCATAGAAGTTTGTAAATGCAGCGATTTGATTGGATTGTTCGCTAGAGAATGCAGCCATTCAGAGCTCTCACCAGAAAGCCTGTTAACAATAAGCCATATTTTTTATCTGTTGAGGGCTTTGATCTTAAGCGTCCAATCAAATCGTTGCATTCCATGATATTATAAGAAGTGTCGAATGATGCCAAGTTATTGAATGCAGCTCATTTCGAAAAAGGGTTGAAATTGTAAAGATGCCCATCCCTCCCCCCACCTCCACCCTAGAACTAATTTTCTTATCACGATAATGGATTTCCATTACTGTCTTTTAAAGGATTTAGACGCTTTGATTATTCCTGGAGGATTTGCTCCTGACTACTGGAGACGAGATCAGCGTTTCCTGTCATTGGTAAAAGGTATTTATGAATCTGGTGAGTTATAATCAGTATGAGTTTCTTTTGAATATTAATCGCCTTATGTTGTAATCTTAAAAAAAAAGTTTTAAAACAAGCAATAATGGAAATTAACATGTCTGAAAGAGTTTAACAGTATGTCACGTCTGAAGCCTTCCACTTGATTGTAGACGAATCGCCTGGTGAAAATTTTTTCTCGCTTATTTGTCTTCGAATATCCTTAGCAATTTAATTTGGAATCTTAAGGAATCCTTAATAGTAATGCTGCCAAATAATTATAAAACAATTGATGCCCTGTTTTAAAATATGGTTGTATTTCAGGGAAACCTATAGCAGCAATATGTCACGGTGCCTGGATGTTTTGTTCGGCTAAAATTCTAAAAGGGAAAAAATTAACGTGTTTTTCAGCAATAAAAGACGATGTTGAGAATGCAGGGTAAAATCATTTAATTATATTGCTTGTTGTCCCTTTTTATCATAAGATATAACACCATATTACTATTATTATGATACGAGAATAACACTGCACTAATGTTTATCACCTTTTGATATTGTACGAGTCAGATCATGTTACGTGTGTTCTTGGGGTCATCTGATATTTATGAAGAACAAATCACAAATTTAAGATATGAAATTATTGTGAGACGACACAAATAAAGTGGGGAAGTATATCTAAAGTTTTAATATAATTTTAATATGTTGTATATTTTAGAGGTTTATATGAAGATAAATCGGTGGTTGTAGATGGTAATATGATAACTTCTAGACTACCACAAGATCTACCAGATTTCTGTAAAGCTATCATTGCTCAATTAAAATAAAACATTTTAAGAATTTCGATGAAAAAATGCAATCCCTCTAATCTAAAGAATATGGGTTCCGCATGCAGGGGCGTAGTGTGACCATTTCATTTTCAGAGAAAATAACTAGCTCTAAGTTATAAATGCATAGGGCCTACGTAGGTCGTAGCAAGGCCTAGCTTACATATGAAATCCGTCGATTTAGCTTAACACTAATTCATGTGTTTATATAATTATTTCAACACGTGACGGCTAGTGACGGCCACTGGAATGGTCAACGCTTAAACTTTAGCGAGGCTTGGGTAAAAACGTTTTTTCCCGAAGAGACACTTTGCAGCAACAAGCAATGACATTCTTTCAAGTCTTTGGGAAATATTACACACGAATTGATTGATACAACCACTTACAAGTTAGCAAAATCGAGATCTTTATACTGTCGACATGTTATCACCCTCCACCCAATTCAGCCAAACAGGAGCAGCCTAGCTCAAGGGGACACATAAACACCTGCTTTGGGACCCATAGTGAGGATATACCGCAGAAGCTGTGCTTCACTTCATTCAAAAAAGAAAAAAGTCAAGCCTACTATCCATTTTTTCAAATTTTGATGAAACTTGGCGTGAAAAATGAATTTATTTTTAAAGATAAGGTCGAATCGAACAGAACTGATAATAAAAGCCGAGGTGGCCCGAATGATCTACCGGAAACAAGATGGCGGCATTGTTTTCGTGTCAAAAGCAAAGAAACGTCAAAAATGTTATTTCTAAAGTTATGATGTATAAAAAGTCAGAATTCGTAATTCCAAAATATCTTTTGATTAGTGTTGTATTTCTACTTTTTCTTATTTTATGGTCTAACTTTTTTCGTGGATTCCAGACATGGCTGCCACTGAAAAACTTTCAAAATGTTGTCGAAAGTACGGGAATCGGGATTGGTCTGCTTGGATTACGAAACCCAGCACAAGCCAGTCCATTTATTCCATATCATGGAGACACTTCTTTAGCTCGTAGAATAAGGCATCATGTTCCAATTAATGCAGGTATGTGATTGTTAAGTCTACTGTCCGATCCTAGTTAGAAAAAGTCCTTTCTATGACAATTTATTTAGTAAGTCACAAGGAGCAACATTACCACCATTAATATAAATAATGGCATTTTAAATTATGGCATGTAGTGTGACTCGCCCCCCTCCCCCCTTTTCAGTTTCTTCCTCAAGTGGTTTACTCCCCTAAGTATCTTTAAATTAATCAATTAAAAACCTGTACCGTACATAAATCTTTCACTATAGTGAAAAGCTGACAGGTTTAAATTATTAAATATCCAAGTTACACTACCAGCATCATTTAGGACTATTTAATTTCTTTCTGGGTTCTCTGTCAATGACACTGATTAATTTTATGATTGTATGTTTCAGATGTAAAGAAAGAAGCTGTTGCAGCTCTTCACATAGCTTTAGAATTAAAAGAACAGAATAAAAATGAAAAGGCATTGAAAGTACTACAGCATGCAATCAAATTAGATCCGTTCCATGCAGACATATTGATAGCATATGGTGAATTAGTAGAACAACATGAATCAGATATTGTGACGGCTGATATGATGTATAATAGGGCCTTAATAGTTAGTCCTAAACATAAACAAGCCTTGGAAAATACAGAGAGAACTAAGCCCATTGTAGAAGAAATTGACCAAAAGCGATTTAATAGAATTGATAAAAAAAGAGACCGTTTGTATAAAGTGCCCTCAAATCATCCCGGATTGAGAAGAATGAAGCAAGAAGCTTATTTCTCTCATATCTATCATACTAATGCTATTGAAGGAAATACATTAACTCTGTCTCAAACTAGATCTATTGTTGAAACTCGGATCGCCATTGGTGGGAAAAGTTTAGCTGAACAGAATGAAGTGCTAGGTCTAGACGCTGCCTTGAGATTTGTAAATAGTACATTATTAGGTGCCATAGGACAGTTAACTGTTGATAATCTATTAGAAATCCATAGAAGAGTTTTAGGATTTGTGGATCCCACAGAAGCAGGACGATATAGGAAAACTCAAGTCTTTGTAGGTGATTTTACTCCTCCACCTCCAGAAGATTTGGATATTTTAATGGACCAGTTTCTAGAATGGTTGAATTCTGAAGAAACGCTAAGTTTACATCCCATAGAACTTGCTGCTTTAGCACATTATAAGTTAGTTATAATTCATCCTTTCTACGATGGAAATGGACGCACTTCAAGGTTGTTAATGAATTTAATTCTCATGCAGGCTGGTTTTCCTCCAGTTTCTATAGAAGTTCAGGATAGACAAAGATATTATGAGTTTATAGACACTGCTAATAATGGTGATATACGTCCATTTATACGTTTTATAGCAGAATGTACTGAAAGAACTGTTGATCAGTTTTTAATCTCCACATTAGAGAGTTCCTCGTTACAAGTTTTGAATAAAACAAATCGTGATAGAGTTATTGTTTTAAATAGTGAAGAAGATGATTTATGATGAAAATGAATTTCATACAATTATTAAAGAAATTGGATTATTTTCACTTTTTATTCAGACAAATTGTCTCAATTCTCATAGGTTATGGTGGTTACAGTATCGAATAATTCTAATACATTTGCATATTTACAAAAATAAAAGTGCATTTGGCTTAATGGTGTCTTACTAAAGTTACTGTCAATTTTTTATGACAAATTTACAACGGATTTTATTACAATCAAATGATAAACTTGTCCAATTTCATAGAAAGTGAAAATAATCATATTATTTAGGATGGAACAACAAAAATAAAATTGTATATTCAGATTGAAATGCCATCTTTTTTGATATACACACCTATGCTTGTCTCTCTTTATGTGGACATATACTGGTATATTGTCAGAACTGTTGGTCTATTTGCTTACTTCTTCTTTGTGATGATATTTAGTTGGTATCAGATTATATATTATGAAGATATAGTTCAATTTGAATGATTTCTTATTGTAAGAAACAGTAATGGTCCTTATTCTGAAATAATGAAAATGTTATAAACTTCCTTAAATTTCATTCAGTTTTCTTGAAGCTGTCTTATACAAAATTTGAGCATTTTCTATTTCAGAGCTCTTTTGTTGTTCTATCCTAATATTGTTAGTATATTTTGTTTATATGATATAAATATTGTTATAAGATCTTTTAATTTATTTGATTGAATTACGTTTTTAGTCACCTGTGATTATGATGTATATTTTGTATGGTAATCATTCTTTTAGAATCTTATTTTTCTCAATTTGGTTTTGGGCTTTATTTCCACGTAAGAACCATACATAGTTTCGTCAACCTGTTTATATAAAGCTGGTAAGTACCACACCTTTAAGAAGGTACTTCAATATTTTGTTCTATTGCTTAGACTTATTTAATGAAGGCAAGCCTTACCTGTGATATTATGTAAATTATATTTAGTTTAATTGTTTTTCTTTTTTAAAAGCCTGTTTTCACAATAAAAATGTGAATAGTCAAGATAAAGTGCAGGATGATTAGTGCAGTAGAAAATGAAAGTAGCAAACACACTTGGTACAGGTCTATACACACAATGCACTTCTTCTATACTAAATTGATAATCCCTCACTTGACGCCTTACCTGGTCCATTCGCAATTAAAAGTATTCTGCAGATCATCAAATTAACGATGACTTCTATAATTTAAATTGGATATAAGCAATAAGTCAAACAAGTTCAAAATTCTATTCAATCTGTCGTAAGAAAAATCATAGGTGGTTTTTAATCAATTTGACAATCTTATTCTCATCTTATTGTCAACTGCAATCATTTCTATCAATTTAAAATGTTCAAGTACTTCAAAAAGATCTGGTCAATGATGTTAGTTCGTAGATTTGCTATATATCTTTAGATTTGGTTAAATATTGCAAAAGGTGTCGTTTGGAATCGCAAAATGCTATGGGATACCACTTAAATTGAACTGTAACCATTTCTTTTTCAAAATCTCAAATTGAGATTTTTTCAAGATAAAAGCTATTGTATAGCGGATTTGTTTTCTTTAATGTCAGTGGTAAAATGTGCAATATCATACCAGTGCTGTAAAATAGTTCACAAATAAAGATAAAGTCTTTATTGTTAATTTGTGAAGGTTTTCTTTCTTAATAGCCAATAATGAGACACTGGGAATTTTTTTAAACTGAGAATGATTACATATGAGATGAGCTTGACAGAGAGTGAAAAAGCAATATATCTATTTAATCTTTTAATATACAAATCCTGATCATACGAGCAAAAACTTCATTTTCTTTTAAATTTCTTAGCCTTGGATGGTTGTTTTAATGTATTATAACGACTGACTGATGTATGTTTTCTTTTAGCTAGTTTTCTTTGTACATTATCTTGAATTTTCTTGGCTGTAGCTTGAGCTGGATTAGTTATCATCTGAAATTTAAAGTTTATATTGGAATGGAATGGTGCAAATTGATGCTATCAGTGTCCCCAATACAAAACCTCTAAACAATCCTTTTATCTTTCATGTACATGAACAGTAACCTATTATAAATTATCTTTTAGAAATTGCTCATAATAATTATATTCAATTTGGAATGATTTAAAATCTGATTTAATCATGAATCTATGACGGTAACCTGAGCAACCATCACTTGAACATAGAGGTTATATCTTAAGTCAAGGGCAGTAACTCAAGAATTGCTTGTCAACTTCCAAATCATTCAGCAGATATTTATGATGGATAGATTGAGAAAAGGACCACTCAAACATATAAACATCTATGATGTATGAATACACAAAAAAAACTAATACAACTTTAGATAAAGAGCTTACAGCAAAAAACCAAAGTTACACTTGTCAAAATATATTATCACCAGGATTCCTAATGTCCATACAAAATCATAGTTATAAGGATTACCTGAACAGCTCTCTTTCTCTTTCTTTCTAATCTTCTATCAGTTCTTTTATTATTGACAAAGGAAAATACTCGTGAAAACTGTTCAATAGGAACTTTCTTTTTAATCATATCTAATATTTCATCAGCTAATTTCTTTAATTCTTCATCTGAAAATTCAGAATAATTAGCTATTATTTTCTATAATTTCTTCTCTTTTTAAAATCTTGTTATACTGATTTAATATGTCCGTATGTATATGTGTATTTTTTTGATACTGTATAGTGATGATAGTGACAAAATTTACATTTTGAAGAAATGAAATAAAATGAATTCCAAGTAGCACCATATGTAGTGTTCTCAATATATAATAATATCACAGAAACTTTAGCTTGGACAAGTATTTTAATGACCTAGTGCATGAAGAGCTAGATATATAATCTATAATAGATATATAATCTATAATTCACCTGATCCTATAGTAGACTCTCTATGTAATAAAGGCATTATGACTGGTAATATCACTGATAATTGTTGTGAAGTGACTGTAGATATCATACCACCAATCCATTTTAATACACCAACACGCTGTAATACAACACACACATATAGCATTTTACATCTCAACAGTTGTATTTAATATCATTATGACACTTCATGTACACACAAAAAAAATTATTCATATTTAACCAAGATAATTACCGATTTTCATAATTATCTTGTCAACCAGCTGGTTTTAGTCAAACCTCTTTGCATTGATCTGTTCCTGATTATTCAGTTTTTGTCACTATGAGTTGTTCATGTGATTACTAAGAAGTTACTTTGGGTGGCAGAGAATGGCTGACATAGCAATACAGATTTTCAAAAAAGCATCTATTTACCTTGAATGTATCTTTACTAAATTTATTTGCAATTTCTTCATTGGCTTCGTGTATCATTTTAACATGGAGCCATTTTAACGTCAACTCAGGTTCATCATTTCCAGAATCATCATCATCATCATCATTCTTTTGAGCACTCATCTCTTCTGTGTTAATATATTTTAATATTTTACCAATATACAACTGATTCTTGATAATCTATAAAGGGAAGTAAAATGTATTTAATAACAAGTTCTACTGATATAAAATGTATATATGAAAACAAAATAGATACAGAAGCTCATCATTACTTATGCTAATCAAATAAAAACATTAGAGTACTGACAAATATACTTTTTATTAATGAATATTCAAGAACCTTTCACATATAGCTAGTCAAAGAAAATAATTGGTTGAACTTGCAAATTCCCTGACTTTATTTGCTCCCAGAAGTCTGATGATTTTATGGTACAATGTTCCTCATCTGATGGTGATTTATCATTTCATTCTTTAAACCAGAATGATGACTAGAAATATTATAGCACTAACCTGATTTAATAAATCATCATCTAAATATTCTGATCTCATCAAATTACAAAATAAACACACCAGATTTATTATCTACAAAATAAACACAACAGATTATAAACAACAGATTTATTATCTACAAAATAAACAACAGATTTATTATCTACAAAATAAACACAACAGATTAAAAACAACGGATTTATTATCTACAAAATAAACAACAGATTTATTATCTACAAAATAAACACAACAGATTTATTATCTACAATATAAACACAACATATATATTATCTACAGATTTCTTATCTACAATATAAACACAACATATTTATTATCTACAAAATAACACAACAAATTTATTATCTACAATATAAACACAACATATATATTATCTACAAAATAACACAACAGATTTATTATGTACACTATAAACACAACATATTTATGACCTACAATATAAACACAACAGATTTATTATCTACAAAATAAACACAACAGATTTATTATCTACAAAATAACACAACAGATGTATTATCTACAAAATAAATACACCAGATATATTACCTACAATATAAACACAACATTTATTATCTACAAAAAACCACAACAGATTTATTATCTACAAAATAACACAACAGATTTATTATCTACAAAATAACACAACAGATTTATTATCTACACAATAAATAAAAAAATCAGCTGTCAGTCAAGGGCAATAATTCAAAAACCGATCCACTGATTATTACTAAATTCTAACTTGATGCAGATCGCATCAATATATACATGCATACGAAGTTTCATGAAGATCAGATAAAAACTGAAGTCTCTATCATGTATACAAGAATTGTGGACGCATACACGTTAATCTTAATTTCAAGCAAACATACCTTATTTTCTGTGTCTAATGTGATATAACTATCACCAGACTGTTTGTCTATCATACTAGCTAGGTCTTCTGGTGTCCAACAACTAAACAATACACCAAATAACTGACACGATACTAATCTCACCCAATGATGTGGATATTCTAAATAACTCTCTACACTTTCTACAATAAAATAGACAATTTACATTGAAAATTGTCTTTTATCTTTTAAGTCTAATGGAATATACTCAGGAATAGTAATAACAGAAAAAAAAATAGATTTAATTATTTTGATGCAAGAAAGGTTGTGATCATCTAAGCAAGAAAAATAATCCCGTAAACCCTATGGTTTGGATACTTAAGCGATTCTTAGTCCAATGGTTCAACTTGGAAAGAATAAATGTCGAAGAAATGATGAAGAAATGGGTGAGTAAGGTCTGCCAATAAATGTATGCAATGTAAAGGTGAAGGTGTTTGTATAATATTCCAATGTGTATTTACCCCATATAGAATTAAACTCTGATTGCCACTGATCTTCTTTAACAATATCAGGTAATATTTGTAGTATTTTAACTAATGTATTGAGTAATTTATAGATATAACTATCAGTCTCTTTTATATCATCATCTGATATTCCCTGTAATATAACACATCAATATAACATATATACTGTACCTTTAACATACAATTAGTAAATACCTATTATGATCTATAAAGGAAGTACAAGCCGATTTAACATTTAACCCTTGATTAAGCAAGAATGTTTTCATCCATGCATTATTTATACGCCCACATCTCTCTATGTGGACGTATATTGTTGGCACCCCTTCCATCTGTCCGTGAACATTTGCTTGTAAAGGCTCTAAAAACTAGATTTTTTGATGGAATCAAATGAAATTCGGTATGTGTATACATATTCATAAAACGAAGATCAAGTTCGCTATTTTCGACTGTTAGAAGCAGAGTTATTGCCCTTGCCCCAAAATCTTGAATATTTACCATCCGCGTGCCGTTGTGGGCGTATATGGCTGTGGTCCACTATCTTTTAGTTCTGGATTTAGTTATACCAACTTAACCAATTATAATATCAATTGAAACTAAATATCATGCAAAAGTAATTCAGGAGAGGTTGCCTTACATAATAGCTACATACATTTTTCCTATGCACCAAATGTGACACATTCTCTGATTGGTCGAATTGATTAATGATATAAATGTAGGAAGGGTGACTTATTTGATGAGAATATAAGCCTGCTGGTTCAAGGGTTATTTCATTAAAAGGGTCAATGTTAGATCAAAATAGTACATCTCAACCATCTCTGAACATATTTTCAGCTTAACCATGACATTTTTTTTAAAAACATTCATACAATGGTATCTTTTACTCTGAATTCAATGCTCCTGGCCCCTGTTTCTCCAAAGATGTTAGCAATATTATCATAACTGTGTCATCTTACACTAAAAAATACAACACGACTTTCCGAGAAACAGGACCTTGCATTGTAGTTCAAAGAGTTCAAACTTAGAATGTAGTCAGTCAGTCTTGAACACCCTCCCTTAATAAGATCTTACCTGTTTAATGCTGGTATTTGATTTTAATTGCTGACTGATTAATGATAAGATAGTTGGTAAACGTTGATTAAAATCTTCTTTCTCAACCTCTACAAATAATCCTATTAACTGAGCTGCTAGTGATTTATGACTCACCTAAAGTAAAAATATCAAATACATGTATTATCTTCAAAGATTTCAGTAAGTTGGCATGGATTTTCAAATGGTCTTCTCAAAAAGGTTACACAAACAAAAAAATTAAAATATATATTCAAGTTTGCTTAATGAGCACACAAGCTCAATCATTAATACAAATCAATTTCAATAAGTCCAAATTTCATAAGTTTTGATCAATTCCTAAAACAGATGATAGAGTTTCTCTCTAATATTTAACCTCTGATGTATGCATCAAACCATTTTCATATACTTTAATACATCTCACTTGACTCAAATGCAATTAATTTTTGAGACAATATTAAATACTAACTTTTTTATCTTTCAACCATGTTATACATAAACTAAACATTTCATTTCTGTTCTTTTCATTGACCTGAAAAATAATAATTTTTCAAACTACATGCATTTCACAAAGTATTCCAGCATAAAGTTTATTCAAGAAACAATGATGATGACGATGATGATGATGATGAGTGAAAAAATGATGATGATGATGATGAGTGAAACAATCACGATTATCATGACTGAAACAATGATGATACAAAGATGTGTGAACAATAATGATGAGTGAAACGATGATAATGACTATGATGATAATTGATGGTTTCGACAATGATGATGATGATTGAAAAAATGATGATATCAATAATAGTAACATTACCTCTTTTATCAATATTTTCAGACATAAAGCAGTTAACTTTCTACATTTCTCTGATTCATCATTAACTAATACAGCTGATATAGATATAAATATCAACTGACAGTGTTCATTTACAAATTTCTGTAACAAAAAAAAACAATAATGTGTTAATACAATAAGATGTGTACATGTAGCCTTAATATAACACAGTCACCATTAACTCTTTTAACACTGACAGGAACTACCAGTGCACCTGTTTGAGCTTATAAGGACAGGCAAACACCAATTAAGAATGCAATGAAGAAATATTTCAAGGGCAGCAACATTATCTATTTTTTTTTATTATTCCAACTGTTGAAGGATCTATGAAGTGCACAGACTGTAGTACACAGGACTGTGTTTTTTGTTCCATCCAAACTACTGGACGCATTTTCCATCTTAGTCAATCCAACTTGCATAACTGACTGGTGGAAATCTGGTGTGAAAAACCTGAAGATTTATAATTTATTGCAATACATTGCCAAGTGACAAACACACATCTGGCAGGGGTTAAAGAAAACAATAGACTAGTACTTACTTTAGGAAATTTAGTAATAATAGATGCTACCATCTCTAATGCTGATTCTCTTCCCATTTCACGGTCATATTGTAATTGAGCTATGAAATACTCTACAAACTTGATGATTTGTTTACCAAGGGGATAATCTAACATATATTGTAGAAACAGCTGAAATGAAATTATGGTGCGTGTATTTCAAGAAGATCAGGTGCTTACACTGAAGTAAATTGTAATTTGTAAAAACTATGTAAAGTTTTCTAACAATTCTGCTTGACACTGAAGTTTTCATAGTCTTGTAATGTAATGAACACTGTACACTGAACAATGAACGTTTTAAACCTGTGCCTTCTGTTGAATAGTAACTTGTTACTTTCCAAGCACCCCTAAAGATTGAAATTGCAAATTGAGCCATTAGGCACTAAATCAATATCATAAACCCAAGGAATACTAATTTCAGAAGATGACTTGGTAATAGTACTATGATAATTACCTGTCTACTTTGAACTCTGGTGTTACCAATATCAGATGTTATACTCATTTCTTTTATTTTATTCATTAACTCATGTAGTTCATCTATATTTATTTTTCTAGATAATATAGCCTACAACAAACCATACAATATATAAATACATCAACAATTTGCACTTCAGTGAATTTCTCTACTTACATCTAATTATTTTATACATGATATGAAATCACAACAATATATACTAAATAAAGTTATTTGACACATGAAATTTAAATATGGCTTACAAGAAATGATTGTTAATCTTCTTTATGAAGGTGTATAAAAATGGCGATTATGAGTTCTAATCTAAATTGGACATAATATGAAAGTCTGGTGACCTTAAATTATTCATTTTTCCTCATTAGTTCTGTTAACTAAAAATACGGGGGTATGACTAGGACCAGCTGGTAGATTGGCTTGTTAAAACCACATGAACATGCAAACAGGATTAAATACTTCACCAAAGCCTATCCTGTCCACAAGTACCTGTGGTTAAAATTTGTGTATGGCGTTGTCTACATTTATACTTACTCCAAGTTGCAAACATTTTTTTTTATTTCACTAAAATCTATTAGACTCAAAAGCCTAATCTGAAAAAATAACAGTATTGAGTGATAATTTACCTTTAATAAAGTGAAAGCTGTAGATTGTCTGTTATAATCCAGTACATCTTCTTCACAGAATGATAATAAAACATGTAACTGATCATCATCTATTTTATAATAGGGTACATCTCTTACTAATACTGTAACAGCCTGTTAATATCAAGGAAAATGTAAGAATTTTGTTAGCAATATATATATCCAATTTATCAATATGTACTTTAAACAAAAATTACATAAAGAGAATTAGGTGATAGGTGTATGGAAAAAACGTTGAGATTGGACAGAAAATAAAGATAATAAACAAAGGCCTTGTTAGTTGCAGACTTTGCACATTCATGTGAACAACATAAAAGTAAAGGTTAATGTGCTCTAATGGCAAAGTTCCCCTCATTGTACAATTCATTAGCTGGAGCAGAAAAGAAGCACATAAATGATAAAATAACATTGAAATTTAGACTTCAGAGTCTATTGAGTTGTTATCAAGACTCTAATTTAACCAATGTCATGATTTTATTTGTCATAACTTCCTATGAGAATGTTATGGAAGTGGCCAAAAGCTATTGACAGGAAAACTGGAAATCAGATTTTCGTTATGAAAAGTGATGTGGATAGCTGAAATTGAGCTCTATAAGACCAATTTTAAACTATATAAATATATGATGTATAAATACAGTATTATGTCGACTCACCTTAAAACAAACATTGACAAGTTCTGTATTTTTACCACGAGCAGCCCCAGCAGAAGCATAATTTTTTAATAGAATAAACATTCCATTAGCTATTTTGGTAATAGTTAGTTTTAATGTGGGTAAATTGAAATGTAATAGATAGGTCAGACATCTTAAACTGTAGGTATTTATCTGTTAAAATATAATCATTACAATAAATAAATTTATAATGTATTGGAAATAACACATGCCATTTTGGGGGTTGATTTGATTCCTGAAAGTATGAAAATCGCATAATTCCTTTAAAAATAGGAATTTTACTCACTATTTCTATATACGTCTTTCATATATATCACAGAGCATCTTAAAATGGCGGGTTGTCATTTTAACATTAAAACGCAGATAATTCTGGACACACATGGATTTGAAAGCTCAAATTTCGACGGCGAGCTTTGAACACTATTACTGATTGACTTAGCTAAAAAATTCCTCTATCTGAGACTAAAGTTTGATTGGTCAAAAAGAATGGCACAACTGTCCCTTAATATGGTCCAAACTTAGAATTTTCATTTGCAAATCAGTTATGCTATGCTAAGATTTTCAATATAAACCAAATGCCTAGAATATGATAGAAGTTAATCTATGGCCAAACCATAATTGAATTTAAATAATATAATACAACTATATTCACAACTTTTGAATGAAAAGTCAAATTTTCAATGTTCTTTTCACATGAAGAAAGCTGAAATCATAATCTATGAATTTTGTATCAAAAAAAGCCCAAGAAACTTAGTAATCTTTATTCACAGTATATATGTCTAAGACCCAAATATACATATATCAATTAAGTTGAATATTATAATGCAATGTATTAAAACACAATATGGATTCAAGATTTGTATATATAAATTTACTAACCAATATATGAGTAGAGAATAGAGATTGAGATATAATATTTACAAATGGATCTAACATCTCTAAATGTTCTTTGTTATTATGATCTAATTTCTTCAGACAATTCACCAATATCTAAAATGAGAAATTTACATTTTACCTCATGAACTGAATATTTCGTGTGAGTCAATACTGATAGAAACATGCCAAATAAACACAATTAGCTCTTGGCTCATTTTAAGGGTTGTCAACAAACACCATGTTGACATTAGGTGTTCCATAAGGGTAAGTAGGCCTCATTTGCTTTTGTCAAGAGCTTAAAGCTAATAGATCAGCTAAAGAATGTGATGCCAATTTTGAATTAGGTTTTTAGAAGCGACTTCTTGATAGCGATTTTGAAAAACAGTGTCTATCTGTCAATGTATGATCAATGCGAGTTACTTAATTAGTTCTTAATCCTAATACAAAAGATAGTGGACAACAGCCATATACGCCCACCATGGCATGCGGATGGTAAATATTCAAGATTTTGGGGCAAGGGCAATAACTCTGCTTCTAACGTTCGAAAATAGCTCAAATTCGAACTTAATCTTCGTTTTATGAATATGTATACACATACCGAATTTCATTTGATTCCATCAAAAACTCTAGTTTTTAGAGCGTTTACAAGCAAATGTTGACAGACGGTCCGACCGACTGACCAACTGACGGACGCACAGGGGTGCCGACAATATACATGCACATAGGGAGATGTGGGCGTATAAAAATTTGTATGAAAAAACTTACGCTTAGACCAAATTCAACAATTATATGAATATTGGCATTCTTATGTATTTTAGGTTTAGTGATACCATGAGGCACTGATGGTGGTAAGAGAAGACAACTCTCAGGTCTTCTGCTTTCTTGAATTTCAGAGGTGTCTTCTGCCTTTTTTTCAGACCTTAAAAAAAACAATCACGTAATTTATAACATTTGACTATGATTGGCTATGATGATTCAATCAAATAGCTGCATTCTGTGATACAAGAAAGATGGCTATTACAGTCAAGGTATAAGACAATTTTCGTAATAGCTTGGCATTGTGAAGTTAGTATCAACTGTATTTATTACTTAATCAATAACTTACTGTTAATATGTTAGATGTAAATTCTCCTCAGTAATTACTAATTACTAATCTATTGCAGTCAAGGTATAAGACAAATTTGATAATAGCTTGACATCAATTAATAACTTACTGTTAATATGTTAGATCTAAATTCTCCTCAGTAATTACTAATTGAGTGTATAAATATTAATATTTTTTTTTATATCTATTACAGTCAAGGTATAAGACAAATTTGATAATAGCTTGACATCAATGAATAACTTACTGTTTATATGTTAGATGTAAATTCTCTTCAGTAATTGAATGTATAAATATTAATAATGTTTTCATATCTATTTCATTATTTAATAAAAGTCCCATTGATATTCTCTGTAAAACTTCAGAAACTTTCTGTGCTGTTTTATAAGATGATGTAGTTTGTGCTTTCTACAAATACATAAACATGGACATCAAGTATAACTTGCAACTTCAAAATTTCATCTCATATGTAGATCTTTGTTTGGAAAGGCTGTAGTGTACTGACCTAGAGGATATGACCCACTTTTTAGTTGGCCCATTAAAATGAAAGATCATATTGAAAGGTTAAAGACGATATATTTTTGTCTAAAAGGGAATTGGATCATTGCTTAGACAAACTACATTTAATTTTGTCTTCTGAAAAGAGCAAAGGAAATAACTGATAGTAAAATTAAGCACAAGTTTGAATGATACAAGAAATGAAATGAATTGATCTGCAGCAACTAAATGGGAAAACAAGCAATGCCACGCAGTGTGCAATGAGGGAACTGTGCAGGAAATAATTGCACAGCGTGTAGCACACAGGGCCTTGGTTTACTGTCCCCATTTTTTCAATACCATCTCCTACCATCTGGATCACTGAGCGGGGTTGAAAAACTGATGGTATTTAGAAATCTCAATCTATACCTGAACCCCTTTCATAATCATTTCAGAATAATACAAGAAAATGAAATGAAATGAATGGAGTTTTACGTCCTACTTTTCTGCACCATGTGGGCTAATGAAGACGGGCAACGCCATGCAGGGTGCAATGAGGAAAATTTTGCCAGGACAGCGGCATTAGCCTGCTCTTCTTCGATTTCCAACTGTCCAGGGATCTTTAACGTGCACAGCCTGTAGCACACGGGGCCTCGGTTTATTGTCCCATCCGAACGACTAGACGCTTTTTCCATGTCAGCCCCTCGTACCTGCATCACTGACAGGGGGAATCCGGGTTGAAAAATCCGAAGGTTCTTTTATTCTCGATTGAACCCTGGACCTTTAGGTTAGCGAGCAAGCGTCTAACTCACTGAGCCACGGAATAATACAAGAGGCAAATAATATAATAGAATAAGTACACAAACACAATACCTCTTTGAAAGGTTGTAATAACTGAGTTAAAGAAGAGGCCTTTATATATTGTGAAATAAGAAAATACGCCTCAGGTCCCTTCTTATTCTTAGCTTCTATCATTTGATTGGTTATAGCTTCTACTTCTTTCTCTTCTGCTACCTTACCAAACATTTCCTCTATAAATATCTACCAATATAACAAAATAAAATTTAAATGAAAAAAATCCTGTCTTTATGCTTTTTATTGGGCTATTGAAGAATTAACTAAATGCTAGTGGGTGCCATAAATTATGGCCCATAACCCATACACTTTATACATAGACTCTACCAGATAAAGTAAAGACTTTTGAAAATTCATCCTAAAAAAACAAATGTGATTTGTTTAACCATTTTTAAGGAACTTTTAATTCTTTTAGGCATTTGAAGTAGAAATATTAAAAACATACTTACATCTGATAATAATCTTAATGATGAATCTAAATCTCCTGGTTTTAATTTAGTTACCATATGAACTAATAGTGTATGTACAGAATAACACAATATATGAACCTATACAAACAGAAAGAATATGATAAGTGAAATTGCGCATAAGTTGTCTAGGCCAGCTAGAGGGGCCACTAGATTAGTGAGTCCTGCACATTCAGGATTTATAGAATCAACAGAACATACAATAAAACAAGTTGGAACAGAGTTCAGAATGCATTCTATGTGTGTCAAAAAAATTGTCTGTGCAGATAGAATTAAGATAGTGGACCACAGCCATTTACGCCCACCACGGCATGCGGATGGTAAAAACGAAACATTCATTTTTAGTTTCATCAAAATCGGTTGAAAACTTAGAGAGTAATAGCATATGCAAGATTTTGGGGCAAGGGCAATAACTCTGCTTCTTACGGTCGAAAATAGCTCAAATTCAAACTTGATCTTCGTTTTATGAATATGTATACACATACCGAATTTCATTTGATTCCATCAAAAAATCTAGAGCGTTTACAAGCAAATGTAGACGGACAGACTGGCCGACGGACCGACCAACAGGGGTGCCGACAATATACGTCCACATAGAGAGATGTGGGCGTATAAAAATGGTGGAAAATGAAATAGATGGAAAATTTTGATTGTGATTGAGGGCAGAAGTGGAACAGATGGAACCTGTTCAGAACCCAACAATCAAGCCCAACCTTAGTTAGTAAGCAAAGTCTACATACCTGATAACCCTTCACTAACACTGATTTCATCTGTTTTAATATAAAAGGGAAATATTTGGGGCCCAATACAACACAGATTTTACTGAGTGTAGAGCGAGCATTTTCTCGAATTTCTTTCGCTCTTGATTTTAAGAATAAACAAATTCTCAATATAACCCTGTAATTATAAGGTAAGGAATTATTGTATTTGATTTGTCAATAATTCAATTTATCAATGAAGAAATGAAATGAAATGAATGGAGTTTTACGTCCTACTTTTCTGCACCATGTGGGCTAATGAAGACGGGCAACGCCATGCCGGGTGCGATGAGGGAAATTTTGCCAGGACGGCGGCATTAGCTTGCTCTTTTTGCGATTTCCAACTGTCTAGGGATCTTTAACGTGCACAGTCTGTAGCACACGGGGCCTCGGTTTATTGTCCGACCGTTTGAATAGATGCTTTTTCCATGTCAGCCCCTCTTGATACACACGAAAAATTTAGTAAACCTCTTTACAATGTGTTTAGATTATACTTTAGATATCTTTTGTTATATGGATAGAATAAACAAAACATCTCTTACCCTGGTAATTTCAGTTCTAATATTTTATGTGGTAACATTTGTAATAAACGAACTAAAGCTAGAGCAAGTGGAACTCGTAATATTTCATCATCTCTTGCAAACGCTGAACGTACTAGTCTATGTTGACCTTCACTTTTAGCCTAGAATAGAAATATATCCATATAAATCAGAAACTAATGCTAGGACAACAATACCCAGCGAGGGTTGCTGATGTACCTGATATTCACCAGTCAAGTCTGATTTAATATTCAAACTATCTGACCTTGATTTGACTTTGGGTCTTTAGGATAATTTTAATTGAAACTGAGCTAATATTATGCGAATCAACATATTAAAGAAAATCTGAAATAATGTCAGAAAATGTTCTGGTAAGCTCAAAAGTTCGTGAATCCACAGCGCAGAATCATAAATGAGACTGGTTTCGAAGTTTTGATGGTTTTTTTTTTAGCAATTAACAACATACTACAGACCTTTTGTGTAATAAGTTTATGGAGCCAAGGTATAGTTTCATGAACAAGAGTTTCATGTATTTTGGTAGCCAATTCTTCACTACATGCTTCCATCTGACCCTTTTTAACACTAGTATCTACAGGAAGAGTAAACTCATCTTCTTCTTCCTCTTCCTCTTCTTCATTCTTCACTTCTTCTTTACCTTTATATTTACCTATACATATATATATTACAAAAATAAAATATTTCCACTGTTAAAATAGTGCTCAATATACCAATTGCAGAGCAATATAGAAATATTAAAACAGATTTTGAAACACGATGTTACTCAGAGTTTCAGGCCGTGCCAGACAACTCTGAGTAACAACATGTTTCAGGTTTTCCTATAATTCAGATGTACATGTAGCAAAAACACATTGTAATGTATCTGTTGTATGAAGAAGACAGAATTTTTAGAAAAACACCAAATTACCTTTAAATTTTTTCCTTCTATCAAAAACTGGTTTTTTGGGTAGTTTAAATGTAGACTTACTCAGATCAAAATGAAATGAGTTCAATAAAGCTGATATAACCCTGAAATTACAATACATTATAATTGACACAATCATCAGGGCTTTTTTTTTTAATGAAAAGAAGCAGTGACATGCCGACCTTTCACCAATTTTTAACTGGCAAGGTTCTTACCTGATTCTATTTACAAAGAACATAGTCTTAGTTTTAAATAAAACAGTACATTTTCCAATGTCAAATGAAATGAAATGAATGGAGTTTTACGTCCTACTTTCCTGCACCATGTGGGCTAATGAAGACGGGTAACGCCATGCAGGGTTCAATGAGGAAAATTTTGCCAGGACAGCCGCATTAGCCTGCTCTTTTTCGATTTCCTACTGTTGAGGGATCTTTAACGTGCTTTCCAATGTCAATTGTTGCAGACAAAAAGATGGGCATAACGTGAAAGAGATCTGGGATTCCATCGTCAAGAGAAGACCTGAGTTCATTAAAATCAAATTTCTAGCCAAATATGAATCCTTGTATTGACAGCATAATCTCAAGGGGGCGCTTGATTGGTGGGCTATGCATGTTCAAGATTCATGGAATCGGCCTGACATTCAAAAAAACAAGTTGAAAAGGGGTTGAAAAAACAGTAGATGTAGACATGATTCAAAATGGTGGAAAGAGGAATAGAAGGGGAAATATTATGATGTAACCGTTTTCGTACTGAAGATCGAATAGGAACAGAGAGAACCTGTTCAGAACTGACCAATCAAGTGCCATCTTAGACTACACAAATAATTGGTACACATATGTCAAATATGTGTTAAGCACAGTAGTATATATTAACATTGGTATCATACCTGACTAGTAATTTTTGTTGAGATAATTTAGTAGCTAGTAGTTGTAGAAATCGTTTTAATTGTTGATAATAGACAGACCAGGGTAATAATTTTATTATACTACCAAGTGTCTCTATAGCGGAATCTACTAAATCATTCTGTTTACCATACCATTCATCAGTTACAAATCTACTAACTATAGGTAGAAAATAACTATTCAATAACCCAGAGTTAGGTGTATGACTCTCTAGATATTTCTTTAAACTTCTTATTGCTATAGCTCTCTTTTGCATCTGAAAAATATCAAGATACACATATGTGAAAGATTTTTACGACAATTTCCTCCATGTTTAATAAAATATCGACAGTTTTTACGCTTTTCTTTCAAATATAATGATGTGAAAGATAATTCAAATTCAATTATTGAGTGAAAAGTATCTGGTTTTAGTTTGATAAATGCATAATAATTAAACAGTGTAAATACAAGAACAAGCTAATATCATTGACAAGAAAAATTAAAAAAATCTTCCAACTCAGATAGTTCTGTACCCACCTGAACGTGTCCAATACCATCAAAAAATCCCAAGGTCTTTAGCTCATCTAAACCTTCACATATAGATAGAGTAGGATATTCATCTACCAATATAGACCATAGATGTACATATTTATTATGAACAACCTGAGAATATAAATAATTTTCATTAGTCATTATTAATTTTCATTAGTCATTATTAATTTTAATTAGTCATTATTAATTTTAATTAGTCATTATTAATTTTCCTTTCATAATTAATAAATTATTAATCATAAATGAGAAAGTATTTCATAGTGAAAAGTGGTATCAGGTGTCTAGAGGAGCAAGCAAACCCTGTCTGGTGTCACACCCTCCATCTTGCAGTAGGACGTAAAACTCCATTCATTTCATTTCATTTTCCATCTTCCACATTTTTTCTGTTATTATGATCAAATAGAAGAAAGAATAATACTTACATCAGTTTTATTATTAATGCCTTGTTGTATTTTAGTTATCAGTAGATTTTTAATGATAACTTGAAATAAATTATCTTTGATGCCAATTTCTAATTTGGACATCTGTTTAATAACAATTTCTATACAATTAACAGCTGATTCTCTTAATGACATATCATCTTCCTGAAATACATCAAACAGAAATAAATGTTATCACTAACCTGGCAAGTATATTGAAAGGATGAAGTGAAAAAGGCACTACAACATAGCAGTTAGTTACAAGAGAACCTGTACATTTATAGTATGATGCCTGTACATCTTTTTGTGGTTTTTTTTTTTCATACCATTCATTATATTGTTGAATGTTAGACAGAACAATGTCCTTGTGTATTAAGCCTAATTCTGACCCATGTAAAATAAAGAGTTTATTATCATTATAACTAAGCACAGTCGGTTAGAGCGTTGGAAAATTTACATTTGCTTGGCCTTTTGAACAAATGAGGGTCATGGGTTCTATTTACGGTCACTGTAACATCGAATATTATTCTTATAACTCAAGACCTATCTCAATACCAAGAGATTTGGCCAAGGACCAGCTGGTAGGAAGAATTCATGTGAACCTAAGATATAATCCTTGTTAAAGATTGTTGTTTCTTTACTTTCTTTTGGCTGAATAGCAAAACTACTTTTTCATCAGCTGATTTTCATAAAAGAATCTGCATTTTTTTTTTTAATTTTTGTGAAATAAAAATGAACTTACTTGATTAATATAATATATACAATTGTATAATACAGGTAATATATTGTCAGCATTGAGAGTGGAGCTCTGTACTATCATAGAATTAAATACACTGAATGCTTTTAACCTTTTATCATAGTCAGGTTCATCTGTTCTTGATGGATTCCACGAATTTAACTGTAAATACAATACTGTTTAAATAATCTGAGAAAGTGGAAACTACATGATATTTTTGTTTGTTTGTGACTGAACTCATTGAAGGTTTGGGTTTACAATTTAAAAAAAAAAACACTACAGGCTTGCTTCAAAATCAAGTCACAATTGTGATGCTACAAAAAGACCTACTCTATCTGTCGAACAACATATTTAAGAGTTAAACGTTGGTTTATTTTTATTATAATTTAACAAGGATTTCATGAAAGCAATAAGCAGGTGGGTCTTGGTTGATTTGATATCTATTTTAGAAGCAGAATTTACAATACATACCTTAACAACAATATCACTGATTTTATCATCAGCAACAATCTAAAATATAACAAATAAAATTTTAGGATCAAATAAAAAATCTGACAAACTGAATTCCACAAAAAGGATAACTCAGAATTTAATCCTTGGTTAGCATTAGCTTAAACCAAAGATAATCTAAGACTCTAATTAAAGTTGATATTTCAAATCATACAAAGAGGATTGGTAGAATACAATTCTATAAACAAACATGGATGATTTATTTTCTCAATTTTTTAAGTTAAACCAGATATGATGATCATGATTTTGAATAATTTCTTTTCAACTTAATACAAGAAACTTAAGTACATATGTTGACATGATCACTTTTCAGGGAATGCATTTAGTCACTTTACTGGCTTTTTTGGTAATAAACAAAACTAAGCTAACCTCAAATGTCTGACATAAAACCTTTCTAGAATTTCTATCACATAAGACACAGAATAAGGCTGACAGGGGTCTGAAAATAAAAGAATATTTTAAACAATATAGGAATTATCTCAATTTATTGATACATCGTATATCAGTGTTTTATTTCAAAAATTTGGAATATGATTTTCTAGATTTTGGCTTAAAATCAGATACAATTTACTACATATATAAATTTGAAAAATCATAGCAACAAAAAATAGTTCTAACCTGAGAAATTTCGCTGGAGATTCTACTATTCCAAGTAACTTTTTAGTACAATTTAATAATTTCTCTTCATATTCCTATAATAAATGATTAAATAGTGAAACAAATATACATTTTCATCTTCTTTTAGGCAACAAAGACATCATTAAATAGGTTATTGATCTGATTATCAGGAAAACTTCAGCCTAAGACTTGTGCTGTGGTTTAAATTTATATCTATTTACATCACTTTGATACAAGTTGACAACTTTGACAGACCAAAGCACTTCTGTATGTGTATAGCTATCTATTCTTGCTTGATACCCCTGAATATTACTGTCTGGATTAGCAGCTTCTTAATATTAGTTCCTTAATTTCTAGTCAAAAAGAGTTTTTTGCCCTTGCTGTTATGTAACAGAATGTAGATGAGCCTTGAAGGACAATAAAGCATAATAAAGCATGGCTTAACTTTTACCAACTTTGAGACTTTCTAATAATATGATGAATACATGTTATTATAAATTGAACTTACTGGAGTATATTTGGATTTCTTATTAAAGAAAGATAGTAATAAACTACACAATTTTTCACATTGTTCTTTATCATTGGTATAGTCAGATATCCTGAAATTATATAGAATTCTAACTATTTATAACTACAATAACAATATTTAAATGCAATTTTCAAATCATCATATCAAAGGGATTGTAAAATCACTAATTGTAAAATATGCTTTATCGTCATTAAAGATGAGTCAAATTAAGCTATTTTGATTAATTGGTGTTTCTAATGAATTATCATGTATTCTTAATCATATCATTATGTTCTTATTGCACATAATTAAGAGTTTTGACGAATCATAAATGTCCATGTATGTACAGTCTGGATAAACAAAAAAAGACTTTTTTTGACCTTTCTTGATCGGTCACTCATTGGAATTCTGCTGGTAATTACCTTCTAATTTAGCTAATTATGGTTAATTTAGGACATGTGAGACAAACTAGTATTCTATTCTTTCTATTTAATTTCTATTCATATAAGTATTAGCATTTTCATTTTCATACATGACAATAAGGGAACCCATCTTTAAACACTTAGTTTTAGTGAAAATTCAGGGTTCACAGATGTCTGAATGAAAATTGAAATGGTGCAAATTGATGCTATCAGTGCTGTAAAGTTACAAATAAATGATTTAGAAAACCTATTAACAATCAATTTACAAATTTGCCAATTCAGCAAAGTTAAAAAAAATCAATAGAGTTATTTCTTGAAGAATTTGTACCTTGAAAGTATCTGTAGTTCTATATGACCATGTTGTTTAGTAGATAATGATATTTGACTATGTATAGTAGTTTGTAAGTATTTTAATATATCTGATATATATGGTAATAATAACTCTATTCCATTCTTCTCTTCGTCTACAATACATATAATATATATCATAGATTAGTATTAAAACACACATTTATTCAACTCTGATAGTTGAAGAGCTAAAAACTTAATGTATTAAGGTATATCATCGCCTATTTCAAACTCCATCATTTTAAATGTTATGTAACATATAAAACAGAAATATTTAACGATGGTTGAGGATCTTGTTCTTAGAGAATTCAAACTCCAGCTAAGATCCAACTCCTAGTTGAGCTAATTTAGACAATCAATGCAATGTGCCACAGAGAAAATCAGCCAGATTAGCAGCATTAGACTACTCTCTTTTCTTCTTTTCCAGTATACAGAGCTTCTAGAACCAATCAATTCCAGGACCTGAAGTTAAGCATGCAAGCATTTTCACTCGCAGTGCCACAGGTCAATATAGGGTAGGGACTGCAATAGATCAACAAATAGGAATTTTTTGAGTATTGTTATCTAAAAGAAACAATGGTTTTGACAACAAAGCTCAGAAAGTTGATAGTAGGTAAAAAATACCCTAACATCACAAAATCAAATTCTTAAAGTAAATAACATACCATCCTTGTCTTGAGAATCTATAATCATCTCTTCATCAGAATCACTGTCACTCATTTCATCATCTTGTATATCATCAACATTATCAGTAGATAGGTCTATATTTAATAAATTACATATAATCTTCATTATATATTCTCCTTTCTTCCGTAATAAATTCTCTTTATTCAACAGAGTAAAAATCTCACTCATTGGTGTTCTCTTTATTTCTAGATGTTCTTTCTTTAACAAAGGATAATAACTGAAACACAATGACAAATTTCTCTCATTTTTACTTAATTAATCAACTTTTTAGTTGACCCTATCAACCCTAGGGACCAGCTGATAAAGCAGCTTTTTCTAAGGGAGGCCATACAATATATCACTTGACGTTCATGGTATATGATGTTTTATTTCAATTACACACAGTGTACAAGGGTTAAAGGTATACTACCTCATAGCATGACCAAAAAATTGAAATTTTTAAACTAGGCCAAAATGAGTCTTTGTTCATCAGTGGATTTATCTGGTGTCATAACTATATGATAGAATCCATCTACAATCTATATATCCATAAAACAAAGTAATAATCCATTGAACTAAGTAACTTTGAAACATGCTTAGAAGCGTGTTTAATTAATTATTTAGTTTACTGGATATATTGTCTTATATAGAGATTCTATTCTTTAGACATGGCATTTCTTAAATCCATCTGATAAATATATACTCTAATTGACAAAGTTTGAGACTTGCAATTTTATTTCCATTCTAAGAGATAGTATTCATTTAATAAAACAAAGAAAATATGTTTCAGCAATTGGCAAATCAGATAAATTGCTAAAATGATAAGTTTTGTAAATTAGTAACCAATGGTATAACTATGTGTATATAGATTATATAAATACCTGGGATATTTGGACCAGACATTGAATAAAGATAATATCTGTGGTATATGATCTTGTGTGTCTGTAGAAACTTGTTTCATCTATAAATATAGAGAGAATTACAGTGTAAATAAAACAAAATCAAACAATATTATTATAGTTTTGTAATATACAACGACCTTGACCTGACATCTTCAATAAATTTTCTGATGTTGCTTGAAACGGCATAAATCAACTTCTTATATATTTCTTGTATATCTCATAAAAAATTATGTTGGCAAAATTCTTGCAGTGAAAATTTTTTCATTTGTAATGAAATATGAAGAAAAAACAAACAGTAAAACCATGTTTAACTTACCTTTGGCCAAACTAAAACTTGAAACACAACATCAATTTGACTTGCTGTGTAATCATACTCAAAGAAATTATCAAACACCTGTAATAAAAAAAAACAAAAGTTAATCAACTGATATCAGATCAAAATTCTGACTAATCCAATTGGTGACATCATACTTCTATATCTCTTACAGTACAACACAAACAAGGGCATACCTAGAAAATGCCTTGAGACTTAGAGGGCTGATAAACAGGCTCCCAGAAACCAACATATTTCAGTTAACCCGAGATGAATTTTGAGCATTTTGCGCTTCAAAATAAGACCTTTCACAGACCTGAGGGTGATGGGGGGGGGGCTATGGACACGAATTAAAGTAATTACTGGAGTTGGTTTTGCTAGAGTGGTCTCAAGTCAGTGTTATTTTGATTATGTTGTATTGCTTCAAGTTCACCTTACATGAACACCTGATACCATATATTTAAAAAATTAATCAATTCATCAACTTAATATCCTTAATCCAATCATTCAGTAATAGATTGAACATGATTTACTTGAGAAGTTTCAAAAAGGTTTTGGTACTAAAGCAATTGATGAGGTGTATAAGAAATTATATCATAAATACAAGTGTTTGAGAAATAATGAAAGATATAATTACCTGTATTAATCTAGTTAGTGATACATTACGACATGTTCTAACATCATTTAATACAGAATATTTCACTTCTGTACACATATCTAATATAGTATTCATATAGTTATATAGTCCTACTAATATACTTAATAAATCACCAATATAAAACTCTAAACTTGTCTTTAAATTCTTGATTACTGTATCAATCATATTTAATATTCTGAAACAAATAGTCATCTCATATCAACAACTTGATAAAAGAAGGGCGATAACTCCTCAAAACTGACGTAAGAGGCTTAAATCTTGAAAAAGCCTTATATTTAATCAGAAGTAAACTAAACCTTCTCAAACCTTTCGATTTAGGTCCAATAACATCCATTTTAAGTTTCATCAAAATCGGTTGAAAACTAAGAGAGTAATAGCATATTCAAGATTTTGGGGTAAGGGCAATAACTCTGTTTCCAACGGTCGAAAATAGCTCAAATTATCAAATACGAAATCATTTAAGAATTCATTAAATTGACCTGCAATTTTCAATGAATTGATTTGACAAGATTGTTTAATATAACCATTTCTCCATTCCATAAAGTTAACTAACTAAATATTTTAATTATTTAAAGTTTGTTAACCTACCCTTTAGTAATTTGTAATGGTATGACTTTAGTCAGATCTAACGATGTCTTTATATTCTGTATCACTTCTATTGCATTCTCTAATAATATACAATTATACAATATAAAACAAAGAATATACTTATGATATAGACTTGTATCATTTTATTGTGAAAGCTATATCTATGACTTGAAAAAAAATTTGACATTTTGATATTTTTTTAATATACAAATTTCAAGGGAGTCCATATTCAAACCCCAGTATTAATAGTGCCTACCCCACGCGGCAAACAAAGGGGTTGCTCGATTGTTGAGTTCTGCAGGTTCAGGATTTATGGAATCTACCCCACACTCAATAAAACAAATTTGAACAGAAAAAATAGTAGGTGCAGACAAAATGAGGGAGAAAGAAATAGATGGGAAAGTTTTAATCCGCTTTCATACCATTCCATTGAAGCCAGAATTGCAGCAGACGGAACCTGTTGATAAATCTCCAATCGGGGGTTCCCTTCCAAAAAGAGAGGTTCTGATTTAAATATTTCTAACATGTAATAACTTATCATAAATATCATTTCTTACCTCCAGTGAAACAAAGAACTGGTGAAAATAACAGTTGTAGAAAATATCTTAATTCATTATCTTTACAATCACTAACAAATCTTAATATCATATCTTTTCTTACTGAATCTTTTATCTTTCCTGAACCATCTTTCTTGGCTTTACTCAACATTTTACCAAATAAAATTCTGCAGCAGAACAAATATCATATTGACATTAAAAAGATTGTAAAGAGGTTTTTCTATGTATCAGGGATACTGATAGAATCAATTTACACCATTCCAATTTTCTATCAGATGTCATGGGTAATTAATCATAATATGTAACTAGACACCTTTATCCCAGGATAATTGAGGGGTTCTAAAGCACAGTCGGTTAGAGCATTGGAAACTTTACATTTACGTCAAACAAATGGTGGTCCAAGGTTGTGATCTATCAGCGTATGAAAGTCTAATGACCATGCATAAGTCATCTTTCCTCATTATTCCAGTCAACCCAGCTGTAAATGGGTATAGTTGTACATAATCCAGAAAAAATCAATGCCAAGAGATTTATTTTCAATGAATTATTAGGATTACTTCAGACCACTAATTATTTTCACTATTTCCTCTTTGCTTACCTCAATAATAAAGGAATGAGATTTTCTCTATGTTCAGGTTTAATTATACTTGTATCTTCATCTAAACCAAATTTTAATAATTCTTCTTTAAACATAGCATTATTAATAATATTCTGAAGATTTTCCCTAGAAAAAAAAAAACATTTGACTTAAATAGAATATTAGAACCAAAATAGAATCCTTAAATAACGGAACACAATTTTATGGTATACTAATCTTTAGTTTTATTGCACACACTGAAAATTGAGTTCTGTTATTCAATGTGACCTCTAAATAAACATTGCTTAATGATTAAAATAGAATCTCTGGTAGTGTGTCATGAAACAGTTGCAACAAAATGCATTTGATGAATTTCCAGAGGTTTATGTTCAAGTGGTAACTATTTACAGCATGTCCTGAATCTATTACTTAATATCAACGACAAAAGATGGGCCCAGGTAAATCAGCTCTGAGTTGAGTTTTTCTCAGTAGTATTGTTGACTCTGCTTACTTTATCAGTTTTATCAACATGTGGACATTTAAAAACAAATTATCATCAATTTGAAGGGCTAATCAGCAATTAGCACATGAAAGTAACAGACATTATCATGTACATCACCAAAGATAAAGGTGTATATTTACCTATAAGGATTAACATAAGGAAATTGAAATGTAGCTATACAATTAAAAGCTTCTTTCTGTATTTCAGGATCATGATTCTGTAACAACTGAAATGAAGGATTACACTAATAACTGATGTTATTCTAGCCTTTATGTTTTATATATTTCATTATATTTCCTGATAGGCCGGAGTTTCTACTATTAACATATGAACATATCCATGGCAAATAAATGTTTTTCAGTCTGAACTAACTTAAATCATAGCTTATCCTTGCTTATCTGCTGTGCTTATTTTGCTCATAATAGTCTCAGAGAATAATACCCTCAAGTTAAGCTTCATTTGTAAACCAGCTATCCTGATGAAGATTTTGTATTCGTAACACACATCTGCAGCATGATCTGAAGATTGGAATTACTCAGTTTCAAACTGAATATCCTCCAATTTCATGCTTTTGCTAAAAAGTCATGTCATTTTTGATAGGAAACATATCATTTACATGTGCATTCTATTTTTCATATCATTTGAATTTACCAAAAGCCTACGAATATTCATCCTCAAAAACTGACTGATTGAAACCAAAGAGTTTAAACTAATCTATGCACTTACTTTCAAATAGATCATTAACAATTCATTATAACCTTTCATCTTTTTAGGTTTACTTATACATGACATCAATTGTAGATGAACCACTAAACATCTGAAATACAAATGTACATTGACACATATGGTACAAACTACTCTTTGATATTTTATTGGGGTCTTTTTATCATTTCATGTACAAATAAATATTGGATTTATTATTTTCCACTAGTTGGACCTGTTTTAACCAAAATCATTGGGTTCATTCTGCCATGGGTCTGTTTTGACAAATGTGGTTCAGCAGTATTCGCATTAAGAAGTCTGTTTACTACTCATTGCATACAAGATTTGGAAACAGGCCTAAATTCAAGAAAATTTCTTTTGTTGGGACTAAATCATAGTTGACTTAATCAAATCTGACATTCCCTTAAAAAAAATGAAATAGGACTAATTTCCATAGTAAAATTTTAATAAGCAACTCAATGTCAGAAAATCATCAACCTACTTGTTTTTATTCAACTGGGACATTTTCACAACATTTCGTATCGTTTCTTCTTTCTCAGGATCTTTTTCACTATCTTCTTCTTCATCATCTTCCTCTTCTTCTTCAGTTGAATCAGATTTAGTATGTTGTATGTTCTCTTTCATATTTTCAAAATCCAATGGTACATATTCATCCCTAGGAAAGAGAGTAGAAATATAAGAGATAAACCATTATGCATTTACTTTACAAAATCTTCCTGTACATATTTACTGAAATCAGGGACAGATCAATTTTTGCACTTCTAAAATGAAATTCAGAGATAAATTATTTGGTACTTTATGAAACTTTTGTATTTACCATATGAAATGAGAGAGAAATTTTACTGTACTTATCTAATGAAATGAGAGAGAAATCTTACTGTACTTATCTAATGAAATCAGAGAGAAAACTTACTGTACTTAACAAATGAAATCAAAGAGAAATTTTACTGTACTTACTATATGAAATCAGAGAGAAATCTTAATGTACTTACCTAATGAAATCAGAGAGAAATCTTAGTGTACTTACCTAATGAAATCAGAGAGAAATCTTAGTGTACTTATCTAATGAAATCAGAGAGAAATCTTAGTGTACTTATCTAATGAAATCAGAGAGAAATCTTAGTGTACTTATCTAATGAAATCAGAGAGAAAATCTTAGTGTACTTACCTAATGAAATCAGAGAGAAATCTTACTCTACTTACCTAATGAAATCAGAGAGAAATCTTACTTACCTAATGAAATCAGAGAGAAATCTTACTTACCTAATGAAATCAGAGAGAAATCTTATTAAATCAGAGAGAAATCTTATTGTACTTACTTAATGAAATCAGAGAGAAATCGGCCAACATCTATCAGCTTATTCTGACAGACTTCAGGAAACAAAGTCATGGATTTCCACAATTGCATTCTAAATGAGACAAAATCAGGAGATCTATCTTCATTTCTACTAAATACTATCTGATCATTAAAAACAATATCTAAATATTCTTCATCATCATCCTCTGTTTCCATAGCAACTTCTTTATCACCTTTTACTGAAATCAAACAATCTAAAATAGTCATATTTTATTTCAATTGCAATGAATACTGAAACTAATTGGACCAACAAAGAAGGACACATTGATAATGTATGTGAAAGTATTTGGCCAGAACAGCTTAAATAAGTCTACTTTTTCTTGACTTTTATTAATCATCTAGACACTTTTGATAAGCGATAATATTGATAAACTTACCAAATTTGTCAGCTGTTTTTTGTAAATGGCTGCAGAATTGTTCCCAAAATATATCAACTTCTAAACCTTGAGCATGTGTAGCTATAAGTGTTTTAACTTTCTCCCACATTAGAGCCAAATTACAGAATAGATTACCAATTAAATATAGTACAGGCACCTAAAATATGTGAAATATAACATATGTATGCTTGACCTGTAAAATAATTGACTGGTTTAAGTCAAGCTTCTACACAAACTTGTTTAAGAAATAATTATCATAAATTCTAATTATGCCAATTCTTGGCAAGACTCTACTAGACATAATTTTTTCCAAAGACTAGGAAAATAAGTAATTTAAAATTCAAGACACTAAGAGTCAAAAAACAGTCATTAAATCGTTTCACCCAAAAAATCTTATGATAGAAATTCTTAGCCTAATTTTCATCTGCCCTGATGAATTGTGATCTTTGAATCTTTTTGCAAGGCAGGGGCAATATTAGAGAACATTATATACATGGAATTAGGTAACGAAATAACTATTCATACTATAATAACCTACCTTTTCCAGAGCAGTATGAGTTAATGACTGTTTAATATGATTATAATCTAGTTTTTGTAAGTAAACCAATCTATCTCTGTATGAATGTAATGTTGGAATTATAGTCTCTGCATTCCAACATATCTCAAATATATTTACTATTTCTTCATCCTATAATAACAAAAATAACACAATCTTAAAAACAAATACTTTATCAAATCAAAAACATAATGTTTATCAATATGTTATATTCAGAGACACTATGAACTCAAGTCAGAAATACTAAATCAGCAGGTACAATTCAATGAGAAGAAAATGTGTACATTCATTTCCATTTCAAATCATCTATCACTCATATCATGTTTGCCGCATTGACTTTGTCAGCTTGTGAACTTTGGGATTATTTATGGGTTTTCTCAATGGGATTCAGTCAAGTTAGAAATTAAAGAGCTATTGCTAGGCCTACAGAAGACATGAAGCGTGCCACGTTTCACCCTAATGATGATCAGTGGAAAAACTCAGACAAAGAAGAGCTGGATTATCGTCTGATAGGTGAATAGGTGCTGAGGGTTCGATCTTCCTCAAACTAAGACCAGATCTGATGTCACAGTGTCTTTATATAGTGGGCTTTTAACCCTAAAAGCCTAATGATATACAGTAAAATTAAATCATTTGATGCAGTGTTTAAAGAATAAAAGATATAATCGATAAGTATCTGTATTAATATAATACCTGTTGATTTGTAGATTGACTAATAGGAAACAATGATAAAATATGTGTTGTTAATATCCGAACCTAAAAAGAAACATATCAAAAAATAGTGGACCACAGCCATATACGCCCTTCACGGCATGTGGATGGTAAAAACGAAACATTCATTTTAAGTTTCATCAAAATCAGTTGAAAACTAAGAGAGTAATAGCATATTCAAGATTTTGGGGCAAGGGCAATAACTCAGCTTCTAACGGTCGAAAATAGCTCAAATTCGAAACTTGATCTTCGTTTTATGAATATGAATACACATACCGATTTCATTTGATTCCATCAAAAAATCTAGTTTTTAGAGCGTTTACAAGCAAATGTTCACCGCCAGATGGACGGGGGTGCCAACAATATACGTCCACATAGAGAGATGTGGGCGTATAAAAAGGAATAACACAGACGATATCACAAATGGCAAAAGTATTTGGATGTTTTGCGCCTAAACAAGATCATACAATTACCTTTTTATAGCACGTTCTACTTTTTTTAACATGCTATTACATTCAGTTTGTTTTGTAAATATAAACACACAAAAACCTTTTTGATATTATATGGGCAAGCCCTCTCTTACAAAAGGTTCTTTTGGTAGGCTCTTATACAAAGCTATTTAGGTAAAGTGAACAACAGTACAAGAACCATATGTATCAAAATATAGCTCAGTTTAGTAATTGTGACAGTGAACACAAACTTAACAGAAAAGTTCTGAGATCCGAATATATTGTTTAATTGTCAGTTAATGAATAATAATCAAGAAATCTAGAGAGAAATCCTACCTTTCTAGACCAGTGTGATAGATTACAATATATAATATCCAATATTTCTAGTTGTAATTTCTGTGTTAATAATTCTGGTTTAATATGAACAGCCTGACTTAAATAAATATCTACAATTCTTAATACTATTACATTCTCTTCATTATACCTGAAAATATTCAAAAAACATTAAAGAAAAAAAAGCAACCTATTTAGAATGAATGAATTGGAGTTTATACATAGGCCTATATCCTACTTTTCTTTTTATTATTGTACCATTGAAGTGTATAATCAGGAGAATTTTACTCGAACAACTGTTTTTTATTTTCAGTTATTTAGTGATCTTTAATATGCACAACCTGTAGCACACAGGGCCTTGGTTTATTGCCAATTCCAACAACAGAAAGTTGTGCGCTTTAAAGATACCCCAAGACAGTTACTATTTACCTATTACATACTAACAAAATAATTGACCACGAGTAATGATATAAGATGACTTACTTTAATAATTGAAGAACATCATTCCATTTAACATACGTACATAAATTATGTTCATCTTTCACTTTTAATAATGTCATACATATTACAACTTGATACAGCAAAAAATATAAAGAATCTGAAAACACAAAGCAATGGACATAATCAATACCCTTAATAATTAGTAAGCTGAGTGTGCAGAATATATCACTGGCATTTGTTATTCAGTCTTCATAGTCCAAAAATTTAACTGGAGTGCTGTATAAGGTACTTAACAAAAAAAAAAGACCTTGACTTCTTTAAGCTATAACAAGTTTTTATCATAAATCTTTACTTTGTGACCTCATCCTCATTTGTTGGTGATTATAGTATTTACAGTTACAAATTCCATGCAATACCAGAATACATACCTTTCCCTTTCACATTTGATGTATTTTTGATACTAGAAAAGGAAGAGTGCCATAAATCACAACAGATTTTCATCAACTCAACATTACTGCTCCTGGTAAAAAAAAATTCATTAATAGATAAATAATTAAAAACTCTAATGTTACATCTTGCTAATATCATGTAACATTTTAATATTCAATAAAAAAAATATTTCTAAATAGCCCTAAGAGAGCTGCCCTGTTTGGAAATTCTACTTTGAAGCAGAAGTTTACAGGTCAACAAATATGTTCAATGTTTAGAAAATAAGCCTGAACCTTTTTCTTAATTTTTTGCATGGTTCTTTTTTACATAAATAAAAAAAAACTACTTACAACAAACTTTGAAGGCAAATGAAATATGACCATTTCTGTACTGTACCGCAATCAGGATTTTTTAATTCATTCAACATAACTTTACATACACTATCCATTTTACAACTGAAAGAAATTGGTACATTATTCAAACTAATATTAATATGAATATGTATATGTGCAATAAACTGTTACCTTATGGTGTGTATGGTCCTATATCAAGATAAAGGTTTTCTGGAAAATTGAATAATTGCATGCATCTTTCAATTTGTTAACATTGGAGATCGTGTATTGGAATCATTGATGTCAATAAAAAAAAACGTCCTTGAATGGGAATACAGTAACTTAGTATGCTCAACGTTCAGGTGATTCCAAAAAGAAAGATAGTGGACCACAGCCTTATACGCCAACCATGGCATGCAGATGGTAAAAACGAAAATCCATTTTAAGTTGCATCAAAATCAGTTGATAACTAAGAGAGTAATAGCATATTCAAGATTTTGGGGCAAGAGCAATAACTCTGCTTTGTAACGGTCGAAAATAGCTCAAATTCGAACTTGATCTTCGTTTTATGAATATGTATACACATTTCATTTGATTCCATCAAAAAATCTAGTTTTTAGAGTGTTTACAAGCAAATGTTGACGGACCGACGGACGGACAGGGGTGCCGACAATATACGTCAACATAGAGAGATGTGGGCGTATAAAAATGAGGCAGTAATAACCAATCATAGACTTTTTGATAGTATAACCAATACTACTTGTAGTACAGCGATTCATTTGATGTATACTGAACTTGGTGTAATAAATAATAAAACTTGACATCAAATACCATCCTTAAATACCCAACATTTTCGTAAAAAAAGTTTCAATGTTTAGGTGATGTATTTTGAGATGAATTTGCATTAGATAATGCTTAGAGACTTAAATTCAAATTTTGAGTAATTATGGTACATAAAGAAGATTTTACAACACAATAATTTCACCTTAATTCATTTTTTAATTTAAAACATTCACTAAATAAATCTTACTCTAGGTAGCTTAAATACATACCCTTTCAACTGTTTACATCTCTCATATAAATAAAAGAATTTGAGGGTGTGTAAATGTGAACCATCTTCAATATGTATAACTGATTTCTGTAGTATAATATCTACCATAGTTTTCACCATTAAAATTTGGTCGTCATGGTTACCACCTACATAATGGCTGCTGATGTATTGCAATAAATGTGGTAAGATTTCCTAAAACAATATATAACATTCATAAATATAGATGCATCAAACAGTGTTTCTTCAAAAAATATCATTTATGATGCATGCACCATGAAGTGGGCAATGAATGACATTTTGGATTGTTGCCGTGTTTTTTTCAGTCAGGACGATACTGAAACTCACACATAGTTTGTCAATGTCAATAGTCATGTTAGGAAAACCATGCCAGAAATTCATGAACTTTTTCATCCAATGCTGCAACTAATCATGGGGATCTCCTGGTTGGCAAGTGCCTAATCTGTGCAAAATCTTGTTTTCAAATTTTGATAATCTCAAAGGTTTGAAACTTACAGCATCAAATATCTTGAGTTTAAGAAGAGTTGGTAGATGTTGTGAGAGTTGTTGAAATGTAAAGTTAGTAAAGATATTATGTAATATAGAACGTATAGATAATGGTTGATGTAGATGTTGATATTGAGATACCATTAAATATGTTTCTACTACTGATAATATAGTTACAGTTACTGCTTCCTCGACTATAGGTTCACTACATAGACTTCCAATAATCTACAAATACATAATGCCAGAATTAACTATTGGTAACAGTTTCTGCCAACAAATGTTCATGTGGAATAACATTACAAGTTGATAATAAAATCATTTTTGAAGAAATAAAATAAAGAAACAACTATAATTTACAAGGATAACAACTTAGATTCACAGTTCTACCAACTGGTTCTTGGCCAAACCTCTTGTCATTGATGTTTCCTGGATTATCAGTACCTATTTATAGCTGAGTCAACTGTAAATATGAGTGAAGATGACTTATTCAAGGTCATTGGACAATCACACGCAGATCGAGAATTGAACCCACAGCTGCCATTTGCTCGACGTAACCAAGCATTTCCAGAAGGGGCGGCTCTCTTAGGACTATGTGGGCTATTTACAAATAAGTTCTCTTTACTGCATCTGATTGGGCTAAGGAAGATGATTTCCATAAGTCACAGGAGCCTTAATGTACAGCATGTAGCACATTGGCCGTCTGTTTCTTGCCCCATCCAAAGGATCAGGCTTGTCCACCCTCCCCCCCTCCCTCCAGTGGAAATTTGATTGAAAAATCTGAAGGTATAGAATTGTCTCAACCTTTGCAGGAATCAAACCTAACTCACTCAGCAAGCATGGCTCCCATGTAATGAAGGAAAGAAGGTCATCTTAAGTCATCTTTCCATTCAAGTTGAAATTGTATTAAAAGAAGACTTACTTCAGTAATAGGTGTATAGAAATCAACAATAAAGGCACCATTTCTATATTGTAACATTATTTGAAACATTTTCAAGTTTCTGTTCAGTTGTTTACATATTTTGTTAAATTTCTCTTCAGATGCCTCTTTACATACAATATAAACTTGTTTGATACTTTCCTACAATATATTTAAATTTCATTAATCAAGTAAGTTTAAGATGAAATATAGTAAAAACTCAAACATCATGTCACTTTTTCTATGTCTGTTAAAAAAAAAAATCAAAAACATCATGTGGTGTGCTATAATGAAAATCAAATAATAACAGATTAAAGGGGCATTCAACTTTTTTCACCGTCAAAAACGTCCTAAATTATACCTGAAAATATTGCTATTTACATCTAGTTTTGGTGAAACCTTTAGAAGACATTTTTCTTTACAATTAGACCTTTATTTTATTTAAATCTGTACAGTAGTTTTTTTAAACTTTCAATGAGCATAACAAACTTAAAAACCTTGCTTAAAATTTTTAAATAGTTTTGCCAAATTAATGGATGCATTTTTTAGTTTAAACATTCAGATACTTAAGCGACACATTTTTCTAGAGTTTGATTTATAGTTTTCTGAAATTTGAGCAAAAAATATTTTCAACCCACAAAAAAGAATATTATTTTTTCATTTTTGAACTCAGAGGAGACTTGTTAAATGTGCATAGCAAGCCTTTGTTTTTTGTCACATTCCCAATCCTTGACAGCCCCTCCAGCCTGTATCACTGACAGATGGAAATGGGTTTAAATCAAACTTTAAGGTATCTCCAGATCTCAAGATTTAAAACTAAGCATATAACTTGCTGAATCACCCTTGCTTCCATTAAATCATTATCATTAAAGGACCTCTTTTTTCACCATAATAGTAGTGGCAAGTGTTGGACGCAAAACAGAGCATGCTTACACCTGATGGTACTTCTCTTTGGAGTATTACACTACTATACAACTTTTACTCCCGATTTGCCATACTATTGTTTGAATTGTACAGATTTTCATTCCAAATTTCAAAGATATACTTACTAATAAAGAGTTCCACATAGTATCACAGTATTTAACAGTGGTAAAAGATAAACATTCTTTAACAAATATCTTAATACATTTCTCAACTAAATTCAATGCTGCTTTAAACTTGTTGTTATCAGGATTCCACTGTCCTAATTTATAGAACACAATTGGAAAAATCTAAAAAAAAAAAAAATTCTGATATGAATACTTGCTGACATATATCAAAGTCATTTCTGGAAATCAGGAAAAATCATATTGCTTTAAATTTGCATTTGGATTGATTCTTATTAATGCTACTTTTCTGGACCTGATTTAGCTAATGGAAATAGGCATCGCCATACACTGTACAGTGAAGGAAATTTTGCCAGGACAGCATATTAGGGTACTCTTTTTTGATTTTCAACCATCACTAGATCTTTGACGTTTATAGTCTGTAGTACATAAGACCTTGAGTTTTTTTGGTTTCATCTGAACAATACTTCATTATGGATGATGCATGAAGTCAGTCATCTTATAATATTCTAAATACTAACCTCTTGACTGATATGATGAAATCTGTTATCAACACCTTTCACTATTTGAAATAGAGTCATTCCAATACCTTGTACTAACTAAAAACATAAAAATCATTTAATTCTACAAAGATAGCTTCATTGTTTGTTGGTTTCACCTATATACCTTGTGTGTATGAATGCTTAAAATGAATGCTCAAAGTTTGTGAATCTCAAAGCTGAGATTTCATTCTGAAATCCAAGTGTTAAAAATTCTATCTTGATGTATCCTAAAAGACATTCTATATTGATGTATCCTAAAAGACATTCTATATTGATGTATCCTATAAGACATTCTATATTGATGTATCCTAAAAAGACATTCTATATTGATGTATCCTAAAAGACATTCTATATTGATGTATCCTAAAAGACATTCTATATTGATGTATCCTAAAAGACATTCTATATTGATGTATCCTATAAGACATTCTATATTGATGTATCCTATAAGGTGAAGTGATTAAAAACTCACCTCTGGATGTTCTTTCAAATCATTGAACAAAAAATCTAACAATTTATTTCTATTCTTCACCTAAAATATATATATATATCTTTAACAATATGGACATTAAGACCTTGGGCAATAATACTGGTAATGTTCTTTTTATAGCTTCCAATTTATGAAATATGGAGGTCCATTGGTTGGTAGTAATAGTTATATCAATTTTGTCAATTTCAAGTTTAAATATTTTTTCCTACCTTTCTGAGTAGAAAAGCTATACTAGCAGATGCCATGTGCTTGATGAAATCTTTCTGATTGTTGTACAATAATGTTGAATACGGCCTGAATATAAAGACATTTTACAATTCAAACACATTCACCACACATCTTAACAACACTTAATGGTAAACTGTCAATTTTTTTGTGGCTGATGGCCAGGGTACAAAGTGTAAACATATGTCAAGGGATATATCATTTTATCAATATTCACAGTATGGTCTTTCAAAATCATAACAATTTGAAATTCCTTAAAAAAAAAAAACTAGATGAAATAAAAGCAAATAAAACATCTTTCTCACCTCCATATTTTCTGTAAATCTTTGATAAAATAACGCCATAAATATTTAAAGAGATAAGCAAAGGTGGTGAAAACATTCTCCAAGGCTTTGGTGTCCTGACTGAAACTGGTCAATATCTGGGTCAATGTGTTGAAAAACTCATCAAAATATTCACAGAAATCAGCTTGTAGATCTCTAGATAACTCAACAACTAAACTATAAAATACAATTTCAGAGATAATGGTACAGGTTTTGTTTTAACGCATATGACGGTTAATGAACACAAGAGTGTATTGTTGTATTCCTTGATAATAACACAATGGCTAACAAAAAAAACAATTATGGCTGCATTACCCAATTATAATGCTGCATTTGATACATGCCGTAGAAATAGTGCACACCTTTATGGTAATCACAGAAGGTAACAAACACAGCATTTCATCAAATCTCATTATTGGCAATAGAATGATGAACAAAATGTGTGACAAAATGTCAAAAATTTATTTTCAGACTGATCGCAAATACCACTGTATACAAAGCTGGAAAAATTGAAAAGACATTGTCTGTATAATTTGGTTTTGAATGAAAACTTGAAAACTTACTGTAACAATGATTCTAAAGCTAAAGTATTGGGAACTTGTAAATGTTTGATGAGAGCTTTTACTATCAAATCCTGAAAATATAGTAACACATTAAAAAAAATTATAAGTGAACAGTGATTTCCAGTATTTCAATATTTCTTATAATCTAAGTTAAGTTGTTCGTGCATTTCCGCAAATGATTAATAATTTACATGTGCGACCTCGCATGACCTCAACATTTGCTTGTTTCGATAAACAATAGGTGACGCCGTCTGCTGCCGTTGACGAGTTGGTTGCTCATGAAATATGGGTCAAAGTGAAGGATTCATAAAGAAAATCAAAACAAACCAATTTTAATTATTTTGTAGAATATTTGAGGAAACATCTAAGACATAAAAAAAAATTTCGTTTTTTTAACTTTGACGAAATTCGGTGTTGAATCCTTATATCCACGAAAATAGGTTACACAACTGTATAAAACAAATCATAACAAAACACTGTTAATATTTGTACATGTTTTTTTACTTACCTTATTGTAAATAAGTTCTTCATATGATTTAAAACTATTAGCTATTTCACAACGAAAATTATCTACAATAAATCATATATATGTACATGAATTCCAAAGCTGCATTTAAATATTCACAGCTTGATCCTGTTCAGTGAGTTTACTTATATGCCCTACTGACTAACCACTATGGCTTCTGAATCACATTTTGCCTTTCACTTTAAATGAAATGAGTTTTTACTCCAAAATAGTACTGACAATTTTAGATTTGGGATTGTGTCAATATCAACCAAAGAATATCATATAGTTGCTCAGCTGGATACTGGCTAAGCTTGTTTGACATTCATTGATAAATAAAACACAATATTGAAATTGAAATGGTCATTTATTCTCTAACTGACAAATCATTTTGTAGACAGGAATCTAAATTTTGGATCATATTGAAATGATATATCTGGGAATCAAGCGTATTATGCTAAACACAAGGGTACATCTTATCTTTCTATACAGCTAAAGAAATTCAAAAACAAATGTTAGAAAAACTTATTCAGAAATCACAGTAGTCAGCAAGAATAATTCCAATTATTTGGGGGATAGCTAACGTGCTACTTCAAACACGGCTGTCCTGGTGAATTTCATATCTCCAATATCATAAAAGCATCATGAGATAAGCTCTAATCAATTAGATTCTGATAAAGGCCTTATTCAACCTTATTAGAAATTCTACTTTTTTTAATGTGTGAAAAATCTAGCCAATGAAAAAATAAATCGATCACAATCAATCCCCAAACATGATTCAATGATCTAATAATAAAAGCAAAACTTACAAAATTCTGTTGTACTGTCAACACCGATTCTATTACAGACACCAGCAAAGAAAAATGTCTCATCAGTCTACAATTGAAAAACATGATCTATATTGTACATTCATGGCCAAACATATTTTCAAATCTGAGGATATACAACACATTTATAGATCTATGTATTTATCAAAATCATTTAAAAGCATCCATTTTTTACAAGTGACAAAAAATAGTACGTTAATGCCACTGTAATGGCAGAGTTTCCCCTCATTGTACACTGTATGGTGCTGTCCATCTTTATTAGTCCATAAGTAAGATATACATTTCAATACCACAAGCAATCAAAAAGTGCATGACCATTATGATAGTTTACAAAAGAAATTCACCCATAGCAAACTGAAGCCAATAGGTATATAACAAAAAGCCAAATGGGCGAGTGAATATTTCATCTAGTTTCAGATCAAAATGGGAGAATCAAACCCTCCCTTCCCCGAAACCTAATTTTCAAACAAAATGAGAAGGATAAAACCTTTTACCTTTTCTTTGTCACCAACATACTTGATTTTATGTGTAACATCAACATCTATCTTAACTAACTGCTTGTTAAATCCCTCAAACTGTAACAGAAAAAAATCCATACATTCAGTTATAAATTTATGTGAAATAAATTAAAGGATAATAATTATGATAAATATAAGGGTCATCTTTAACAACCAAAGTGTGTTTTAAATATATAATCCCTATCAGGACAGTCTAATAGGGGTGCATTAAGTGTTTAATGAAGCAATTTCCTTAGCTTCTACTGATCTTCAAGACTATAACATAATTATCTCCAAATACAGATGTAAATCAGTCTGACAGGCCCCTTAAATGAATAGCCTAGTTAGTTATCAAAAAAAATAACTTTAAAACCTACCCTGAAGTGGTCAGTATCTTTACTCATCATGGAAAAATATTCCCCAATTCAATATCTTGTACTTATAACTGAAATGAATTCAAAGACTTTTTTTAATATCAATATTCAAGTAATGAGTAGGGTAACAGAACTTTATCTGTATCCCCCATAATATTATACTGTCCAATATACCTTTGTATTGTTTTACCAAGCCTGACAACTAAACTAATTATATCAGTACATAACTTATTAGTTCAACTATCTGAGTCCAACAAAAGTCAATTGTTTCCATCGATCTACAGTTTGCAATAAATAAGCATAACTATCTGTACTTCTTTTAGTAGGTGTTGACATTCATGGACTTAAGTGTAGACATGTTGTCCTATGCGTGAAGTTAAAAGTATGATTATAAATCTTGTCTTCAATAATCAAATGTAGAAAATCAACGGATTAAAGAATTTTTAATCTTTAAACTCCATGTTAGTCTTAATATTTGACTCATATGAGAAGAAATTGAAGGAATACAAGAGATAGCAGAGATAAACTTGCTCCATCATCCATGTTGTCACTGTATGAATGGGTATCACCCAAAAACCAAAAATTCAGTACAAAAACATATCAGAACTATGAAATTTTAAAATGTAAACAAACCTTGATTTAGCACCTCTGAGAACAAAATATAGCATATAAATTTTGTTCTGTCAAATAATCTTTACATTCAACATATTCTTATCTTCTTGAATGTAATTTCATTCTAAAAGACATAAATTTCGTCGGTTAGAATCTCTATTGAAGGCTCAAATTTGTATTTTTATTGAAAAAAATAACAACACCACGATGAATTCCACAACACGTGGGTAGTCGAAGTTTACAAGACAATCCAAATCCTTTAATTTTGATTGGACAGACTAATGTATGTTCTATTATCCAGTCGGTCGCTTTGGGACACCTTCGTATACTCCTTTTACAGTGGAATGATATTAATATTTAATTTTGTACACAAATTGTTTGGCAACCCTTGAATTCACTTCAAGTAGGAATAAAATGTTTTACACCACTAGTAAAGACGGTTGTGTCGACATAAAACTTTGAATAAGTTATAAGATCATGAGAAAGGCGATCTTTTTTTTGACATTAGGCCGACGGTGTAAACCGAATTAGGACAGCTTGGATTTGTATTGACAGTGTTTTTGCCCATCGATTGAAGTTTAACCGTTTCACCGAGCTTTTATGGAGAGTTTGCTAAATAAGAGATATGCAAACCAAATGCCCTATTTTATATTTCACGTCAAGTTATTAAAAGATGTATCCAAATGACGGGCGTCCTTAACGCTTTCTACAACTACAATATTAATTGACAGAAGGACACACCCACCCGACACACGAGGTTTACATGAAATATTTCAACTATTATTATACATTAACAGACGTAGAGCAAATGGTAGATCGTTAATGGAAAAGTGATAATATTTCTTACATTTGAATGGTACAATATAATTATCTCGAAATAACTTACATGTAGCTTTAGTTTATCACATAGAATGGTGACTAATGAACAAGGGGATACTGAATTTCATGGAAATATTGATACATCATTCCTTGAATTAACTGACTTAAGTAAACCAAATGTAAAAATGTTATGTAATAACACAAGTACCAACAATACATGTGAATTTAATGAAATACCTGAAGTAAATGAAATAGAAAAAAGAGGCCAGAATGATGGTGGCAGAAAAAATCTGGATAATATTTTATCTGAATTGAAATTAGGAAAGTTTCAATATAAAATGTTATTATTATGTGGTGGAGGATATTTTGCTGTGTGTTCAGAAATTTTAGTATTTGTTTATCTTAGTGGACCTGCGACAAAAGAGTGGAATTTAAGTCAATATGAGTATCCATGGTTACCGTTCTTTAGTGGAATAGCGGGCATTATAGGAGGTTATATATTTGGAACTATCAGTGATAGATTTGGGAGACAAATGCCCTTCATAATATCAATTGGAATATGTTGTATATTTGGTGTGGCATCAGCATTTGCACACACATTTGAATGGTTAGTGGCTATTAGATCTATGGTATCTTTTGGAATTGGTGGTTTAGAAGCAGTGGATTTTGTACTATTATTAGGTATGGCACCATAAATAATATGGATACAAGATACTGAACTGTTTAACAGGCTGTTCTTTCCTGGTCGTTTGTATAATGCTCCGAAAAAAGACCTCTCATGGACAGACACACATGATATTCAGTTGATATTCTATGTCACTTTTCTTTGTAGTTGCTTAACATTATATAGCATAATGTGGACATATTGTCCTACACTTGTTGGTCCAATTCCATTTATTGTGAAATTGATAAGAGACTTGATCCCATCTTGACAAAACTTAGTGGGTTTGTGGTTACTGTTGGTTCTCAGATGCTTTCAATTTCAATATGAGGGTTTTTTAAGTTATTGCCCTTGCTTTTTAAACATGATAGAGACTGTAGTCTTTAAGCAGCAGCTAATTTCACACCGCACTTGGTTGGCATTGTCTTGCTTTATGGCAGTGTAAATATATTGATTGATAAACTTATATTTCAGAATTTTTACCACCAAGAAATCGTGGTGCCATGATGGTAGCCATCACATTTTTTGGTGCTGTAGGAGCAGTATTAACTGGTGGATTGGCCTGGTTGATATTACCACAGTGGGGCTGGAGATGGTTTGTTGGGGCTGCTGCAATCCCTTCTATTATTATATTTCTACTAAGATTACTGATTAGATATGAATCTCCTAGATACCTATTTATAAGTGGTAAAACAGAACAGGCCATCAAAGTTTTGAGGAAAATTGCCAAAGAAAATGGATCTGAATTATCAACAGGTTTGGATACATTTTTGATTTTACAATAGATGCTGCTTAGACCATTGATCCTAGCATTGGCTGAAAAACATTCCTCCAAATCTCCAAATTTGGTTATTTCTCCAAATCTCCCACCTGTGTTATTCTTCCAAATCTCCAACCTGGATTATTCCTCCAAATCTCAGAACTAGATATTCCTCCAGATCTCCAACCTAGGCTTTTCCTAAAAATCTTAAACTAGGTTATTCCTGTAAAAATCTCCAACCTTGGTTATTCCTTTAAATCTCCAACCTTGGTTATTCATACAAATCTCCAACCTTGGTTATTCATACAAATCTCCAACCTTGGTTATTCATACAAATCTACAACCTTGGTTATTCCTTTAAAGCTCAAACCTTGGTTATTCCTTTAAAGCTCAAACCTTGGTTATTCATACAAATCTCCAACCTTGGTTATTCATACAAATCTCCAACCTTGGTTATTCATACAAATCTCCAACCTTGGTTATTCATACAAATCTCAAACCTTGGTTATTCCTTTAAATCTCCAACCTGGGTTATTCCTCCAAATCTCCAACCTTGGTTATTCCTTTAAAGCTCCAACCTTGATTATCCTCCAAATCTCCAACCTGGTTATTCATACAAATCTCCAACCTTGGTTATTCCTTTAAATCTCCAACCTGGGTTATTCCTCCAAATCTCCAACCTTGGTTATTCCTTTAAAGCTCCAACCTTGGTTATTCCTGCAAATCTCCAACCTTGGTTATTCCTTTAAAGCTCCATCCTTGGTTATTCCTTTAAAGCTCCAACCTTGGTTATTCCTCCAAATCTTAAACCTAGACTATTTCTCCAAATTTCAAACCTTGCTTATTCCTCCAAATCTCCAACCTTGGTTATTCCTTTAAAGCTCCAACCTTGGTTATTCCTTTAAAGCTCCAACCAGGGTTATTCCTTTAAAGCTCCAACCTTGGTTATTCCTCCAAATCTTAAACCTAGATTATTTCTCCAAATTTCAAACCTTGCTTATTCCTCCAAATCTCTTACCTCTCTATACCTGAAAGACCATTTTTTCAAAACATTTTTATTACAATTTTTTAAACATATTTTAAATGTATTTTTTTTTCAGAAAATATAATTTGTGAAAAGAGTAAAGATAGAGGTCATATTAGTGAACTATTTTCTAAAGATTTACGTGCTAGAACTCTAGTAGTATCGCTGGTGTGGTGTTTTCAGTCTACTGGATACTGGGGTGTAACTATTTACTTGCCAGAATATATAGCTTCCTTAGGAGTTGACTCATACTTTAACATGTTCACTATTTTTATAGGAGAACTTCCTGGACTAGTTTTGGCCATGATTTTAATAGAAAAACATATGTTAGGCCGAATAAAATGCCTAAAACTTTTTTCCATAGCGACTTCCATATCATTGATTTTATTTGCCTTTATTCCTGTAGATTTTTTAAAAGCAGTTATTGTTATAGTATGTTATTTTTTCATGGTACCTATATATTCCATTTTAAATGCATTTACTCCTGAAATTTATCCGACCAAAATAAGAAGTACAGCAATGGGCTGGGCTAATATTATCATTGAAATTCCTGGCTTGATCACTCCTTTTGTTGGTGCTCTCTTGTTATCTAGTGATATAAAATGGCTGTACCCAGTCGTTTGGGCTGTCAACTTTTTTCTCCAATTTCTATGTACATTTGGTTTTAAAGTAGAAACGGCAGGAGCTGGCATCTAAAAGTGATTCATATGAAAGGGATTGTAAAGAGGTTTAAAATTTATGTGTATCGAGGACACTGATTCCATCAATTTGCACCATTCCAATTTTCAGACAGACATCTGTGGTTCGTGCAATTCCACCAAAAATAAGTGTTTGATGATGTCACCAATCATAAAATATGCTTGCATCACATTAGCCATTCGTGATTAGTGATGTCATCAAACACTTTCTTTACAATCCCTTTGAAATCAGTCAATATAAATTGTGATAATTCAAATGTTTAAAAACAATTTTTGATGATCTTGTTTAACTTCTTTTGCAGTATATTGATGTACATTGAATTTATCATAAAATATGTTAGGGGTCTAATTATCAAAATTTTTGCTTTATCAGGTGATATATACCAATAACAGCTATCAGTATAAGAAAATATTTAGAAGGCAAAACCCCTTTCAGATATATTTTCTCATTTATTTATAGTACTAATATATGAAAAAGAGTACAATCATGATCAAACAAATCATATGATCAAAATTTCATTTACAGAAAAACATTTTTTTTGAATCAGTTTGATTAAACATACATGGAAACTCAATTCCTAAAATGATATTTTCTTAGTTTTGATTTTTAGTGTTTTATTTTTCAAAATTGTTAATTTCATTGTTTAATGGATTAAATTTTAACTATTGTTTATGTTATATATAGTGTCATAGTGATTTTAGTTTTGAAATTTTTAGTCATTTTCATTGTGTATATTTTTATGTGATTGATTTGTTATGAGGTTTTTATTCTATGTATGTCAAAACATACAGATATTATATAATTTATATATTAATAATTATCAAAATGTCTGAATTATATTAAATGGAAAAAGCTCCTGCTGACAAAGCCACTCTGCAATTTTGCACCAGGACAAAAGACCCTGGGACAAAAGCCCATACCAAAAAAATATATATTAGTACTTTATGTAATATATAGAAAAAGATTTATGCACCTTCTTCAACATAACAAGCATTGTATTAAACTTATCCCACCTCTTTTTGTACAGGAGACTTAAAGTGCCTAAAGGTTCAATCCTGTCATTATACCCGATTTCCCCTTGACAGTCTCTAGTCGTTCCGATGGGACAATAAACTGATTCCCTATACAGAATGTGCTCCTCGTGCTCCCCCTCCCCCCTTTGGCACATTGGGCTGGTTAAGGGCCTGCTTGTGGCTATTTATATCAATCTGAGCCTACTCAGCTCTCTTGAACTCAATAAAAAGCTATAACTAAGACGTCATGATTTGTTCTGCCAAGATCTTCATCCAACTGTCTAACTTTAATTCTAATAAAAGTTATTCCCATTCAGACATGATAGGTAGATGACAAGTTAAAGTTCGCTTCCAGCGACATTTTGCAGCCATTGTTTTCTAACTCTGGCAAATTTTTGGGAGCCTTGAACATTCTCCCGCCCGGAATATACAACCATCGTTTGACAGCTGAACTAATCATAGCATATCCACCTCTATTTAGTTATTTAGGCCAGTGTTAGTGTGAGAAATTTGTTCTCATCACCATCTAACACCCTTATCATTCCTACTGTCACTATTCTATTGTTGGCAGTCAATCCACTCCTGTCTTTAATCCGCACGTGTCTCTTAATCCAGACTGACTCGCCGATTTCAGATTAACTGACATCCAACATCGCCCCTAAATCTCTTTAACACCTTGACAATTTGAATTAATAAAATTCACTTCCCCATTTTAAACATGATCAATATTCTAAAATGGATTCAAGAAAGCAGATGACGACAAAAGGTAGGATACCAGTAATTTTAACTTCTGTATGTTATTTAAGTGTGGTATCATATTTGGAAGAAAACTAGAGTTATTTCCCATTTTATGATAAATCTAAAATTTATGACAAGGTTTTGCCGTGTTTTCCCACTGCTATGTCTGAAGACAGCAAAGGAAACCTCCGAAACGCCTTTATAAATGTTAATTAGAGATTATTATTTCGTTTGAAAGTTATGGCATTAGTATTGTAATTTTCAAAGTATCTGGTTCAATACATGTAAATACAAGTCCTCTTGTAAAACCTTTTAAAAGAAAGCATATCCTCATAGGGCCTATTTCAATTCCTTTTTTCATATTCAATGACCAGTAATTCCCTTTCATTAGCTAACTTAGTTCTTATATTCTTCTAATATAGGGTATGGTTTGACAACTTATGAAGTACATTTTTCCCAGAGCTCTGATTTTTACTATACAGTGGCCGCTCCATATTTGGGCACTACCTCCCGAAGACCTAAGAATACCATTTTTGATAAAAATTTCATTGTTAAAATGTCATAATATTGAAAGAATACGCTCTGAAATAATTTTATGCAGGATTTTTAAGCCCTTTATTTTCATCCCATAAATATATTTGTATTTCCAGTGTCACGATATGGTTTGGTAGCATTTCGAGAAAGTCTATCATGTCAAATATTCAATATAGCTGATATTAACGGTCCAAGAAGAAAAGTTACCGGAGCCTCTGTTAAAATAGATATCAATGGTGTAACTAAACGGGGTACTATTATAAGTGTAGCTGGTAGGTAGGCCTAGACTTTTTAACTTTTAAACTGTTCCATTGCCAATTTAATTCCCATAGTAAAAAAAAGAGTGGTCAGTGATTGCTCAGGGTCACAAATATAAGTTGCCCATGGAAAAACACCAGAATGATGCTGTGTTGTTTAAGTATCAACAAACAAACCAACAACACAACATCATCCAATCATCCATCATCGTAGTAGTTG
>NW_008709295.1:242381-243777 GCF_000327385.1 Lottia gigantea
GACAATAGAATCACAGAAGTATAGAAAATATTATCACTGAATATCTCTGAAATTTAGACAAGAGAATCATGGAAATTTAGACAGTAAAATCTGAATATCACTGAAATCTGGACAATGGAATCACTGAAATTTAGACAATAAAATCTAAGAAAATCACTGAAATCTAGACAATAGCATCACTGAAATATAGACAATAGAATAACTTAATATAACTGAAATATAGTCAATAGAATAACTGAATATCACTGAAATATAGACAATAGAAAAACTGAATATCACTGAAATATAGTCAATAGAATAACTGAATATCACTGAAATATAGACAATAGAATAACTGAATATCACTGAAATATAGTCAATAGAATAACCGAATATCACTGAAATATAGACAATAGAATCACTGAAATATAGACAATAGAATAACTTAATATAACTGAAATATAGTCAATAGAATAACTGAATATCACTGAAATATAGACAATAGAATAACTGAATATCACTGAAATATAGTCAATAGAATAACTGAATATCACTGAAATATAGACAATAGAATAACTGAATATCACTGAAATATAGTCAATAGAATAACCGAATATCACTGAAATATAGACAATAGAATCACTGAAATATAGACAATAGCATAACTGAATATCACTGAAATATAGTCAATAGAATAACTGAATATCACTGAAATATAGTCAATAGAATAACTGAATATCACTGAAATATAGTCAATAGAATAACTGAATATCACTGAAATATAGTCAAAAGATTAACTGAATATCACTGAAATATAGACAATAGAATAACTGAATATCACTGAAATATAGTCAATAGAATCACTGAAATATAGACAAAAGAACCACTGAATATCACTGAGATATGGACAATAAACAATATCAACACCGGAATATGGTTTTGGAGTAAAAAAACAAGTTTCATAAAACAAAAGGAAATTTTGCAGGTCAGTTCTCATATTGGCTATCAACCTTTCACCACTTCATTCTGTTTATAGTTTATACATACCATTCTAAAGTATAATGATAATAATCTTGAGCTTCATCAATAATTTTCTTCCATAATGACTTAGGTGTTTCATTCATCCATTCAGTATTATCAGCTGCAATATGCAAATAATATTCAATACATACATAGTGGAGAAATTTCATTCAAAAATATTATATTTTTTCCATACAATATACATGGTTATATTTTCTTCTAAAAAAAATTAAAAACAGTTTCAACATTAATCAAAAAATGCATTTTTTTTTTCTGCTGCTGTGATTTCATTGCATCATTTTACAGAATGAAAATTTGACTTTTGGTTTGTCTCAAATCAAATAATTGATCTACATAATTAAGTTATAAAGAAGAAATCTTACCGGCGATACCATTC
>NW_008709295.1:312611-314793 GCF_000327385.1 Lottia gigantea
GGCTGGTTACGGGCCTGCTTGTGGCTGTTTATGTGAATCTGGGCCTACTCTCTCTTGAACGCAATAAAAAGCTATAACTAAGACGTCATGGTTTGTTCTGCCAAGATCTTCATCCAACTGTCTAACTTTAATTCTAATAATAAGTTATTCCCAATCACACATTTGGCAGCCATTGTTCTCTAACCCTGGAAAATTTTTGGGAGCCTTGAACATTCTCCCTCCCGGAATATACACCCATCGTTTGACAGCTGAACTAATCATATCATATCCACTGCTATTTTGTGATTTAGGCCAGAGTTAGTGTGAGAAATTTGTTCTCATCACCATCTAACACCCTTATCATTCCTACTGTCACTATTTTATTGTTGGCTATCAATCCGCTCATGTCTTTAATCCGCACGTGTCTCTTAATCCAGACTGACTCGCCGATTACAGATTAACTGACATCCAACATCGCCCCTAAATCTCTTTAACACCTTGACAATTTGAATTAATAAAACTCACTTCCCCATTTTAAACATGATTAATTTTCTAAAATGGATTCAAGCAAGCGGATCACGACAAAAGGTAGGATATTTTCTTCTATATCTTATTTAAGTGTGGTATCATATTTGGAAGAAAACTAGAGTTATTTCCCATTTCATGATAAATCTCAAATGTCTGCTATGTCTGAAAAAACCTATAGGGCCTATTTCAATTCCTTTTCCTGAAGTAATATTTCCCTTTGTACATATTCAATGACCAGTAATTTCCTTTCATAAGCTAACTTAGTCCCTATATTCTTCTAATATACGGTATGGTTTGACAACTTATGAAGTACATAAGCTCTGATTTTTCCCATACAGTGGCGGCTCCATATTTGGGCACTGCCTCCCGAAGACCTAAGAATACCATTTTTGATAAAAATTCCATTGTTATAATGTAATAATATTGAAAGAATACGCTCTCAAATACAATTTATGCAGGATTTCAACCCTTTATTTTCACCCCATAAATGGATTTCAGTATCAGCAATCAAGTATCAGCAATCAAACCAACAACACATCATCATCCAATTTGAACCAATCCAAACTACCAACTACTACGACTACCAACAACTACCTAGTTTGCGATATCAGCACCCACTGGAAGCGAACGTTAACTTGTCATCCAGGCTACCAACCAACACCCGTCTGTTACATCGGTAATATAACGGAAATATGGAACTAGCTATAGTATAAGCATATAGGTACAGCAGTGGTTTTCGGTTGGTTCAAAGTAATTGTGTGTTGTCGAAGAATGGCATTAAATGTCATCATCATCATCATCTTATTTTATTTTTCCTTTTAGATCAGAAGAAATGTCTACAGATTGAGAAGGAGAAATTGAACGTGAGGAAGTTTTTCGGTCTTCCTAATCGTAAAAAGGGTAAGTTACACTATTATAAATCAAACTTAGGAATGGAGCGATAGGGTAGCGTGACAATTTTGTATTTTTACAATTTTCAGTGTGAGATTCTGCTTATCCATTCATTATATTGTTTACGTGATACACATGTTGCTTATTTGATTCACTTAACACAACTTAGACCATTCCAATACAGACTTGCAGTTTTGTAGTGAAATCAAACAAAAACATAAGATTTAACAGTTAATAAAGGTCAAAGGGCTTGATTATATGTTAATAATCTTCAGAAGTACTGGAACTGTAAGAAAATTGCATATTTCCTTCAAATATTCACATTTCACCATTTTGTTTATAAGTTATTGTTGATGTGCGGTTTGTTCTTTGCTTCAGTTGTTACCCGTACTGTAGTTCCTGTCGCTGTTTCTACCTCTCACCATGTCACTAGATCCAGTACAAAACGAAAGTTAGAGACGTTGGAGGTACGGAACGTTGCAGTATGCGCCAATTTACAGTGTACATTTTGAAAACTATAATATACATAATGTAAAATGAGGTATTAGAGGGCGAAAGCTGACACCAGGCCGAATGTCGAAAGCACAGACACAGGCATCATAATTTTTCTTACCTTGAGGAGGATTCGAACCCACGGCACCTAATAGCCTATATCAGACGTCAATCCAACTAGGGATTACGGCATTCTATGGTCATCTTACCCTTTTCTATTTTCAATGAATGAACCTGATCTTGTATTGAGTAAAAAGCCAGAACAAACAGTAGATCGACATACCTTGCTTTG
>NW_008709295.1:314843-448153 GCF_000327385.1 Lottia gigantea
GGGTAAGGAACGTGGCAGTAGCCTATGTGCCAATTTACAGTGTACATTTTGAAAACTATAATACAGTGATAATGTAAAATCGGAAATAAAATGATTTAAATTAGACCGTTTTTGAAAACCAAAATGAAGAGCATAAAACTAGGTATTAGGGGGCGAAAGCACAGGCATCATAATTTTTCTTACCTTGAGGAGGATTCGAACCCACGGCACCTAATAGCCTATATCAGACGTCAATCCAACTAGGGATTACGGCATTCTATGGTCATCTAACCCTTTTCTATTTTCAATGATTGAACCTGATCTTGTATTGAGTAAAAAGCCAGAACAAACAGTAGATCGACATACCTTGCTTTGCTCTATGCTTCTGGTGCCCCTGTAGACTCTACTTGATTTAACTACTCAATGCAGTTTACTTTTTATTTTCAGGACAAAAATAGTGCCAATACTCAAAGGTGTAAAAGCTCTAAAACTTTAAATCTAAAACAAAATGGGATAATCAAAGAGACCGGTACAGCCGAGCATTCATCAAATATCAAACAGGAATCTAGCGAAAGCAGCTTTCTTGATTTACCAGTTTCAGATTGCCTTTCGCCCATAACTTCAGTGAAGCCACTTAATCTAACCAGCAAACCAACATCAACATCTGAAGTTCCAATACCAACACCACAGAGCCAGTCATCACCAAATTCAGTGGATATCCTTTGCTCAACTACCAAAACATCAACACACAATGGGCCTATACTAGCAAACGAGATCCAGCTACTAACAAAAAATGTTCCAAGCATCAAACCAATTCAATCCAAACCAGAAGAACGTTGTTCATTTGTTCCACCAGTGACGCCATCGATCGTCAACCCATCGACAGTCCATACTTCAGTACCAGAATGCTCTTCAGCCATACAGTTACTGCAGCCAACCATTTCACATTTCAAGTCAAGTTTTTCGTTGCCAGTCGACGTACTACATCAAAATTGTTCTCTAACCATGCCGCCTCAATGTACCAGATTATCTCCCATTAATGTACCAGAGAATCTCTCATTTGTCAATGACGCTATTTTACCAGCTTATACCCCGACACCAGAATTCATCTCATCTGAAGCGTCCGTAGAACAATTTAGCCCAATAATACCAGCGTTACCGTCACCAATATACGCTTCAAGCCCATTGAAAACCGATTTTGTAGATGTAGCCATGACATCCTTCAGTTCGCCCTTTGATGGCCACAGATCATTGAGATTTTTCTCACCCCCCGTTGTCGATCCATCGACTCCTAGTTATTTGACACTAGAGACTCCTGTATTAACTAATGAACCCCTAGGAAGCTCACTCATTTTACCAAATAATTTTAATTCACCTGCGTTCATCGATCCACCAACACCAGATGACTTCAACCACTTTTACAGCAGCTATGTTGGTCATGGATCGCCAACCATGTCTGGATTTGAACGTCTACTTACTTCTCCATCAAAGGATCTACCTAAGCCAGAGAATAAGACCCACAAGTGTGAAGCCAGTATCAACCCACAACCATTCCAACATACCGAAATCTCTATGAACCACAACAATGCTTCCATGTCCGGAATAGAACCGCTCATCCAATCGTTTTCCGAGTATCCAACACCAGATCAAGCATTCGTCGACCCAGAGCGAGATCCAATAACCAATCTTCCGCTAATTTCCGGTCCATTGAAGATACAACTTGATCGTATTCGATATCACAATACCTCTAAAGCCAGACGAAGCTTGCAGTTCCCTGCCACGGACCCCTGCCTTGTAGAGAAAAATATTAGCTTTGATAATCCCGAACAGATTCCACTAGAACTCACTGGATGTAACAAGAACATAAATAAAAGCGTTTGTTCTGCTGAAGGCCTTTCGATCCTAGACTGGTTGAACACCGCACCACCACCGATCCAATGGATGCATGAAGAACTTTTGGAGGGTGAAAAACATCGAAATGAATGCACTGTTAAAGATGAACCTTCGCCATCTTCATTGGGTACACTTCTTTCTTCAAAAATGAACACAGAACTCACAAGTCCCGGATGGTGCTACTCATCGCCGAATGAAGATGAAGTGAAACTTTTCGCCGATGAAGACTCGGATACCATATCAGTAAACACTCTTTCACCGATTGTGACTGCATCGACCAATCCGCCTGGGTCCAACAGTCGTCCACCTACCAATTTCCTACCCTATCAAACAGACCCTTCGACGACCAATGCGATCACTTACTCCTTGCCGGCCTTTATAGAAAGAACGAGATACCCAGCACATCAAGTCCAGAAGACGTTTCAACCAATGTACTCACCCATAATAACAGTACCTCAAACCACCAATTATATACCCTTCAAAGAAACTTCAGTAAAACTTTTACCAGTTCGACCACCGCTTCAAGTGACTTTAGCACATACTCCACGATTTGACTTTCAACAACCAGTCGTTCAACCAACTACTGGATTTCTGCAGTCTGACGCGACTTCGTATCATCATACTTGCCTCTACCGACAATCACCCCAGTTAGCTGCATCGATGCCCCAAGTTCAGAGCTTCACTTCACTCATGTCCAGTGTTCCAGCCTGCATTCCTCCACAAACCTACTCGACTGCACCAAGTGTATACCACCCTTTCCAAAACACACAAAATTTTCACACACCACCGACAGTTTACGATACCCCACCCACGCCTGTACAAATATTTCCTCGGATACTTGCATCCCAGAGTACGCAGTCCCTGGCAACACCAAACATACAACCTAAGAGTAAGAAACCAATTTTGGCCACGGAAACCATGACGTCAAGAACCAACGCAATCCAAGCATCTCAAAGGAGTTTCGTCTTGTCCTCATCATCTACAGAGACGCCGACTGTTTCCAAAATTCCAGCTCAAAATAAATCGGAAAACCAACCACGATCCAGTCCATATGCCCAGAGGCAGCAAAATATCCAGAAGTTTCACAAGGGTCAACCAACCTCATCCTTGAGTATAGCATCTCAATCCAGTTCTGATACTCAGGAGCAACAAAAGGAATTCGCATCATCTTCATTTGACCAAGCCTACCAACTTAACAATCAAGCCGAAATATCTCGACCCGGTCCATGTTCAACACCATTACCACAACCAGATGCCTTCATAAAAACCACGGTTACAGTGGTTAGAAAATCAGCAAAAGATCTAGAAGCCGTTAGGCAACTGAAATATTTCAATATCGACGATCCCAAATTGCTGCGTTTGAAAGCTGCTCAAGTTGCCAAACGATACATCACTTCCCAATATGTCAAGCAAGCTCTTGATGACCTTCCAGATGACGCTAGTGAAGAACCTATCTCTTATCCTTACATCATCGACACTCACGTCCTACGAGAAGCTTTATCAACTAGCGCTGCATCTGCTCAACATTTTGCCAGGTTTCTCTTTGACAAAATTTTCACAGTGTCCGAGTTTCGGGATCATTCTATACGTGGTGCTGGTGGTCGTCGGATCCTGAACCAAATAAAGATGGCGTCCATTAAAGTGGCTGTGTCCACCACCTTCCCGATGGAGAATAACGAATGGCAACGCTGTGAAACTAGTATCAACAACCATATCAAGACGTTAGAGAGAAAGATGAAGAGACTCACTTGGTTGAAATTTGAAAATTATCAGTCTTGATTATAAGAATGAGGGATGATTCATCGACTCATTACTTAGTCGTTAATTCATTTTGAAAAGGGATAATGGCTTCAAAATAGTCTGAAAAGCAATATGAATAGTTTAATTTGTGCTCCCTCAGTTGGTAAACTTGATAAATAAGTGACTGAATCTCTATAAAAAATTTATAGTGCTAATGTGCTTTTTAGTGCTTTTTTTACAACTCATGTGCTACAAGCCTACTGAAAATAACAAGGCTAACAACTAACAGTCAGCATGTTTTGTAATAATGTGTACAATAATATGTGTAATTGAATTGACTAGATGATATATTTTTGTATTTGTGTGTATTTTGTTTAAGATTATTATTTTTACAACTAGGTTTTCTTTTATTACCCAATTCTGGAATTCCAGTCGCTCTTGAATTTACCAATGATATCATATTTCTCAGCTGCCAAATAAATTGTGGCCACCACGACTTCCAAAAGATCGTAAAAGTAAATTTAATTCTAGATTCTGTATTAAGGTGAGATCTAGAATGTAATTGAGTTTAACGTTTATGGAAAAAACCACTTCAATTTTCTGGCATCCCCCAGATCCCAGACATCAATTAGGGGCTCATCTATCATTTTCCCTATTCAGACATTTTCTATACATCACATCACAAACTTCTGTAACACAGTTGTATGTGAGATTTCATGTAGTTAGGTTTACATACCCAATTGTCTTTGACTTGAGTTCAGGCTATCGATTTAAATCTCTGTTTTTTCCAGTGGCGTTTCTGATAAGGCCCTTCGCGATTAGTGACGACATCAAAGACTGGGTTTTAGTGGAATTGCAGGAACTACAGATGTCTGATAGAAAATAGGAATGATGCAAATTGATGCTATCAATGTCCTTAATACACATAATTTTTTTTTAGAAAACCTCTTTACAATTCCATTTCGGCTTCACTTCAGTTCAGTTGAGCTCAAACAGAATCTTTTGAAATATGAAAGAAGGGATGTTTTTTTTTTAACATTTATTTCTGTTTTTAAAGATGATATATTGAATTTGATATTTATTTGTTAATGAATTATTTTATCATGAATACAGGAAATTTGTTAGTAATGGTGGTCAAAATAATAATAATAATAATAATAATAATGCAGTGAGATCAGTAGGCTGTTTACACAATGTGAGTTCGTCAAGTAGTCATGCTTAATAATAATGACATAATAATAATAATGAAATAATAATGACATTATAATAATAATAATGATATAAAGTAATGTACATCTATATAATGTTTATCTGCCCACAGTGCAGAATGTCATGTTATTTTTTATAAGATATATTAATATTTTGTACAAATGCATCTCTAGAGCTTGTTACCTAATTGATCAAAAATTAAGATATCTTAATTCACTAGTGAAAAAAAAATATCTTAAATTTGTGATGTGTTTAGGTAATATAGCCCTGTGTTTCAGAATAACTTAAATAAAGGCTAAACCTTCCAACACATAATAACAAGTGTCTTAAAAGTTCCACTCTGCATTAGCTTATTGTATATATTATATTTAGATTTTTGTATATATAATAATGAATACAATTACTTGGATACAAATAATAATTTATAAATACAGAATGAGACAGATCACATTATTATGTGTTATTTTTGTATTTAGTTGAAAGTGACAAAATTGTCAAAGTGATTTTAAAATGACAATTGCCTAACTGTTACAGTTACTGAAAGTTCGGAGAAAAAATAACGTTACTTTCAAAGCATGACATTGAAATTAATATGACGATCTATAACCTGAAAAACTTACAGATACAAAACGATTGCACAAAAATTGCAAATTATGCTCCTTTAACGATGATGAACACAACTACAAGATATGTGTATTTTGATGATCAATATGACCAGACATTGAAAATATTACCCTTAATCCACATTTGAAATTACGATTTTTCAAATGAACTTAAAAATCCACCCATACCAATAACTAACTGATAACATCTATACACAAACTGTAACCTAATAATATTAACATTGGTAACTTCAATAAAACAATGGCAATTAATAACAATAACTTTATACATATTAAAGGGACTATTCCACATATATTTTTACTATGAAGTTAAATGGCACTATTGTCATACAGGATCGTTTTGTCCACATTATAAAAATCAATTCCATATTAGGGTAGCACCTTTCATCACCAGCGGTCAATTGCCGATCGTCAATATTGACTTGGAAACCTCTGGAGAAAAATTTAAAATTTTCAGTTAGGCATGCCCTTTTTAGGGTAAAAAACTGTGCATTATACATACAAATTCACCTTTCATCATCAGCGATCAGTTACTGATCATCAATATTGACTTGGAAACCTCTGGAGAAAAATTCAAAATTTTCAGTTCGGCATGCCCTTTTTAGGGTTAAAAAACTGTGCATTATACACACAAATATATGCCAATTTCATTTGTTGTAGATTTCAGTCAAATTACTTATTTCTTTGTAGAAACACTCAGTAGAAAACATCTATCCAAATATTTTTCCAACATGAAACAGTCCAATTAAAAATTTTGAACTTAAACTAACAATATGAATTGTTTATAATTCTTTATACACGGATGTTAAAATAAAAAATGTTCTAAATATTGGAAGACGAGATGTTCTGTTTTATATTATAAATTTATTTTGACATTAAGTAACAATATAAATAGAAATATTATTGCTTTATTATTTGTATAAATATTCAGAATTGGCATAAATTCAAAAATTGGCATAAATATTCAGATTTGGCACGAATATTGCTTTTTTACACTTGGCATTTGAGATAATGAATACTTAAATACACGTAACAAATTTTGGCGTTTTTTGACACATTTACAATATTCATATGTTGGGCAGATATTTTTTAGAAACCATTGCAAAAGCTTTTAGTTATCAAGGCAGATTCAGATTTCAATTATGATCAACATACAAAAATGGATTATAATTACAGAATTAAGTTTCCGCTTTTCCACAAAATACTTGAAAAATATCTAAAAATAATGTGACATTTCAACCAGTTGATTTCCAAAGCTTTAAATGTTATCAATTCCCAAACAACAGACCTGATGATCATTATGTATCTGAAACACATATTGGCAGGAAGAGATGAGCTCTAGACAGTTAGAAATCTGAATCTGCCATTGATTGTGTCTACTAGTTTATGTACAATAATGAAAAAAGAATGTTTGCACCGATCTTATAACAAAATACAGATAACATTGTGATATGATAAACAAATGATAGTGTGCATATAATAATTCAATTTAACTATAACATCACTGACAACTATTCTTAAAGGTGCAGAGACACAAACGGTCTTGGTCAGTGTTTTTTGTCACTGATTCAAATCTTGAGTAAAATCTTGTGTGTGCCTGTGTTTTCAGGACAAGATTAACGCGCTCCTGACAGGATTTATAATATCAAACAAGTTTGATATTTGTCGCCCATAGTTTTATCGTCCAATCAAATTCATTTTCCTTTCAATTGCATGCCACGCACGTGATTATCCACATGGTGAAAAATGAGTGACTGTACCCGAGCCAATCAGTGAAACTCTTGACAAGACTCTAGTCCGGGAGAAAAATCGCCATCCAAGACCGTTGGTGTGCCCGCACCTTTACACATCACAAGACTTGGCATGAACTTATAACAACTAATATTAACTGAACACTTCAACTTGAAAAATGTAACAAAAACAGTGATAGCGAAATTAATTACAAAAATTGATAACTTTTATCACAATGCCTCAAGTCATGAATATGTTAAACTCATAGTGAGATTATCACAGCATTGGTCTTATTCATCCCAAAATTTCTCTATAGAAAGATTTTCATACTTTTTCTATAGACAGTTTTTCATACTTTCTCTATAGACAATTTATAATACTTTCTCTATAGACAGCTTTTCATAGCTTCCCTATACACAGATTTTCATAATTTTTCTATAGACAGCTTTTCATAGCTTTTCTATAGACAGATTTTCATAATTTCCCTATAGACAGTTTTTCATAATTTCCCTATAGACAATTTTTCAATTTTTTCTATAGACAGATTTTCATATTTTCCCTATGGACAGATTTTCATACTTAATTTTGATTTCTGGAAATGCTATAAAATGTCTTGGGCTTTAAATAATTCTTAATATAAACTTGAACACAACTTGTTATAAAATTGCAAGGAAAGATCAAGTGGTTATCATCTTGCACAATATATAAAAACAAGAAAATGAGAACAATGAACTCCCTCAACATAGAAATAACGAAACAAACAAACAAAAAATGAACAGTGAACATATTACAATTAAGTCTACAATAAACGTTAATTTATAATTATATGTATATATTTAATTATAGTTGGACCCATATAACTCGTTGTCAACATTAACTGCCCTATTAAAGGCCAAGTCGATTCTATACAAAAAAAAACAACAATTTAAATGAAATAAAAAACCACAAATATGGACGTCACAATGATCACCTCTGTACAGTTATGATTTAAAATGAAAGAAAAACCTTTGTATTTCACTGAGAAATTGTCTAAGATATATCGACTTTATATTTTTGTTTGTTAAAAACTATAAATTAATCTAAAGCACCTATAAACACAATTATTGCTGCACTATACTATATCATCTAGTTTGTTAGTTCATTCCCACAATATTTTCAGATCTTAATTCAAAATTCAGATCTTTATTCAGATTCCAGACCCTGATTCAGATTTCAGATCTCAAGTCATATTTCAGATCTCAGTTCAGATTTCAGATCTTGTTTCAGTATTTAGATCTAAATTCAGATTTTGGTCTTAATTCAGATTTCACATCTTTGTTTCAGATATCAGATCTTAATATATTCACATTTCACATCTTTGCATCAGTTTCAGATCTTGATTCAGTTCCAGATCTTAATTCAAGATACTAAGATTTCAGATCTCAATTCTGTTGTAACATCACAATTCTGATTTCAGAACATACTTATGAAGATCACATTTCTTTGTATTGTTCAGATATTTTCATATCTTATTCTTCTATTATGTATCTTCATAAGAAGAAGCCTTTCTTTCTGGTCCTTCCCAGGCAATTTGGAAAAAATTTCATCTCTCCATTGATGTCAATGCTGACAATGTACACGTATCTAAACAACCAAACTACACCAAATGATAATCTTCACCTAGCACCATCATTCACGTGACCCTATAGGTCTACTAGCACAGTTAAGTTCCCATAGCAGAAACTAGAAAATGTTATGACTGGATACCCTCAGTTGTGGAGGAATTTTCAAAATGATCATTTGTGACGTCGCAAGATTCATCCATACTATCATTACTGAGAGCTTCTTCACCCGAATCTGAGCAGTGACCATTTGGTAAGAATGTATCTTTATTTGTGTGTTCACCATTGAGTGTGAATGGAGATGATTTCATGATATCGTTGTTAGGATTATCTGATGTAGAAGATGAGAGAAATGGTGAGAATGAACTGGAATCAGATGGTCCACTTCCTACAATGATAAAATAACAAAACATTTTTTAATATTAATAAAACTTTTTCAAACTGGTTTTTGTGCAGAAAGAAATCAAGAAAAGAATTGGTGCTAAAAAGGCTTCGTACCACTTGGTCTTAGGCCTAATCTCTTGGCATTGATCCTTGAACATTTACAGCAGGGTCATTTGGAATAATGGGTCAAGAAGACTTATTTGGGATCACCAATATCCAACACCACCAATATTTGTTCCATGTTGCTACCTAATTGGCCAACAGATCGTTCTATTTCACGAATTCATGAAAAGAAAATATCATCTTGGATTTAGTAAAATTATTTACCATCAACAAATCCAGAAGTACCATCCCCATACCAAACACGACGGATATCTTGTCTACGAGATTTCATCATACATTTATATTCTGATATACGCAACTTTTTACCATCAACAATACATGTTCTTTTTGGTCGAGGTCTGTAATATAAAACATTTTATCTCCTTACTAAGTGGGTTCATTTACAACCTGTAGGTAACTCAACACTGTCCATATTCACTTAAAAAGTTAAGGCCTTATGAAATTATGATGGTCTTTAATTTCAGCATATCTGAATAATGATCAGTTGTTATTATCTGAATAATGATCAGTTGTAATTATCTGAATAATGATCAGTTGTAATTATCTGAATAATGATCAGTTGTAACTATCTGAATAATGATCAGGTGTAAATATGTGAATAATGATCAGCTGTAACTATCTGAATAATGATTAGGTGTAAATATCTGAATAATGATCAGTTGTTAATATCTGAATAATGATCATTTTGACCTACCTATATCTGTAGTCAGGGTGTTTCTCCATATGTAATTTACTTAATCTAGATTGTTCCTCATAATAAGGTTGTTTCTCTGTGTTAGACATACCCTTCCATTTGGCACCTACAGAGAGAAAAAAAAACAGTTCAATCCACATATACATTCAAGTTATTTTTTTCAGTTTATCTGAAAAATCCCAAATTCCATCTGTCAATATTTTTGTAAAAGGTTAATATCTAACAGTTGTAACTTTTTCAACACAGAAAATTAAATTTTTACCTAATATTTTGCTGATGTTTGAATTGTGCATATCTGGACAAGCCTTTAGAATTTTTCTTCGTTCTTCTCTAGCCCATACCATGAAAGCATTCATTGGTCGTTTTATATGTGGACGATTAGTTTCATTCTTTTCTCGTTGAGTTCTGATAATCTTAGCTCCATACATTTTACCTACAAATCACATTAATAAACATTATATTAGATAGCTTTTGGTTGAAGAATGAATACTCCAAACACAGTTCAAGTTATACTGAAAAATTTGATTAGCAATTTATAACGCCAAATTTTAGTTTAGATTTGATTGGCAGATCATTTTGAAAAAATTCAAATTTGGCTAATCATAGGAAATATTGGATTGCAAAGGAGGTCATTTTGACTTGCAATATCGCTTACTATGACTTTGTTTTTATGAACTGGAAACAGTTTTAAAAGCGGTAATAACATGAACATACAAATTATGACTTACTTTGTAAATGTTGGACGTAGCTATTTGAATTATCTTCTGGAGATAGAGGCATGCTGACTCTTTCTTTAGGAGGCTGATATTGAGACATTGGTGGCATGGTAGGAGAAGGCGTACTACCATACATTGGGAAAGGTAGACCAGGGAATACTGGACCACCAACAGATGCAGCAGCAAGTTGTCTAGCAAACATTTCATGTACCAGATTATCCTGAAATAAAGTGAGGTTTAATGATAAGTAATTAAGTACCATACCAATGAATGTGAACATTGAAAACTTTGACAATCATTGATTTGCTGTTCATTTTTCGGAGGTGAAAATGGAGTAGCAATGGGTCTGAATATTATTTTGACAGGATTTCACAGTAACTGCTACTGTCTTGCTGCCATATTGGACATAATCTTTTTAAAATATTTCAATTCTGAAGATGTTTAATATATCAATGAAGAAACTCTGGGTGATTTTATGGAAAAAAATTTGTGATATCGTAAATGAAAATTAATTACATACCTGAACTTTTGAGTCAAGCTCATGTTTTCCATTAAATGCATGTGCATGACTTGTCAAACCAGGCATTCTTCCTGCCATAGGCATAGAACCAGCCAGGCTTAAGAACGGGTTGGCAATGTACTGAGCAGGCATACCAAATGGTGAAGCCATAGTTAACATTGGTGGAACATCTGAAGTGGGTGTTTGAGATTGGCTGACTTGTCGTTTGTGGTTAGAATGAGCTGGAGGTGGGGTCACAACTGGCTCACTCTTGATGGAAAGTTCACCTCCATTTCGGTGATCGGCTTTCTCATGTTTGATAGCATGGCGTGGTTTGCTGAGATTAAGTGGAGCATCTTGTTCATTGACGGCACCAGGACTGGAGTATACTGAAGAGTTCTCCCAAGTTGGTGTATGAGCTCTAAATAATGAGGAAGCAGGATGATGAATAGCTGATGGTGATGGTAGAGACTGAGGTGATTTACTATATGGTGATGTAGCTAGTTGAGGTGATGTTGAATGTTTCATACCATCAGGTTTGTGAAGGTAGGATTTTGGCGAGATCTGTGATTCTCCTGATATTGAGGAAACTGAAAAATAAAAGAAAATCAATTTATAATTTCATTAACAAAAGCCATTTAAAAAATTTTACATAGAAGACTCTCCAAAATAGAACATTGCTAAAAAGATTACAGTCCAAAATGCATTGAAATTGGCAGCAATATTACCTAGAGTTATTCCCCTTGGACTATTTTTACTGATTTGGCAGACGGCCTAAGAAAGATAGTATGGAATATGTCAAACAAAACTTTGTCTAAACTTTTCACATCATGTAAATTTTCAATAAAAATACACATTTTAGGTCTTTTGTTTTGGTTTGAAGAAACAATATGGAAAGTTTCAAGATGGCCGTTCCCAAGAGAGATTTTGATTGAAAAATGACAGTACAGACATGGCAGGGTTGGGTTTAACATCTCCAAGCTAACAATGTTTGCAGCTGGAGTTTATTTAGACTTTAATTTAAGAAGATTAGTATGTAGATCATATATCAACAAAAGGTTCCCACCATTTATAATAGATCAAAAACAACAGGAGAGCTAACGTCCATATGTCAGAAATTACAGTTCGCCTTATTCTTCTAATTAATCTTTTGTTTATGTATATTTAGAGTTTTAAAGAGAGAAAAGTCTGTTTAAACTCAACTCAATAACAGGAAATATTAATCACATATATTGTCTACATAAACTTTTATACTTCATTACCACTTCCAAAATCATTCATATTTTATCATAAAACCTTTTTTAAAATCTACATCTTAATCCTATTCCAATTTTACAAATAAAAATTTCAAAGTTTTATGTACACATCTTAACCACACAAATTACAAGTTTGCCTGTTTTTTTCTAAATTGTTTCTGTTATCACAAAATAAAAAAATTTTCTACAATAATATATGCCTTTTAAAGATGGGATTCCTTATTTTTTAGAGTCAAATTAAGCAAACTATTTGATTAATTGATGTTTGTAATGAATTAACATGTATTCTTCATCATTATCTTCTTATTGCATATAATACAGAGTTTTAACCAACTATAAATGTCCATGTATGTACTGTCTGGAAAAACAGAAAAACATCTTTTCTTTCAATTCATATAAATATTATGAAAATAAGGCAACCCATCTTTAACTTATAAAAATTTCAACAGTCCCCCTCTAAATTTTTTTAATATATGTATTCTGAATTTTAAGTGGCATTTCAACAGGTTCAAATGAATTATTTCAATGTTGCATATGGCAACCACAAGGTGAACAAGTATTCCAAATTTTTCAAGAAACATTTGTTTTCATTGCATGCATCTGTTTGCATATCTGGTTGTATGGTGCAATAAATAAAAGGTTACAAGCCTGCTATCAATTCTTACACAGAAGACAGTTTTTCAACATTGACGCCTGACCCTCCTAACCCATGAGTTTGTTTTGAGAAACATCAATTCGTAAAGAAAAATACAGCTGCCAAGTAATTATATTAACTACCTATTCTATAGAGCATCAGAATCAGAATCCAGTCCAAGACTTCTTCCATTGACCCTGACAATTTTCAGACTGAATTCCCACTGATGAAATCATTTTATCTGTTAAAATTGGTTTGTTTAGATAGCATCCTATCTGGTAAATACAGCTCACAGAACCAGTTTCAAGTCAAAACAAGAAATGATTTGAAAAATGGCACCGGGAGATTACCTAATGTTCTTTGTTGTAGAGAATAATAAACTTAACTATAAATCAAGACAATATACTTTCTCCATTTCTTAAAGGGACAGTTGCGTCATTTTTTGACCGATCATACTTTAGTCTCAGAAATAGGAATTTTTTTAAGCTAAGCCAATCAGAAATAGATTTCACAGCTGATGTCGAAATTTTAGTCTTCAAATCCATGTTTGTCCAGAATTATCTCTGTTTGAAAGTTAAAGAGATGAGTCGTCATTTTTTAGATACTGCCATATATAGAAAAAAACTTTTACAGAAATAGGAAAAAAATTCCTAATATGAGACATATTTAAAGGAACTATGCGATGTTTTTACATTTCTGGTACTTCTGAAGATTATATACATATATTCATAACTCTAAATCTAGCCCAAAAATTCCGCATCTGTCCCTTTAATGATACTTAACAGTTTTACGAAATAAATTTAATTTCTTACCAAAATATAAATACAGATATTTCTAGAATGGTAGCCATTAGACTTTAGATAGGACTTCAAACAGATGAAAATAATGTCTTTATATGAAAAACTGATAGTTATAATTTACCCATTGAAAACATTTCTGCTATCAGTGAGAAGGAAATTATAGAAGAAAGCTCGGACAAATTCTATGAATGTATAAAATCAGATGGAGTTAATAGTTTTTATCGAGTAAAAAATTGATAAGATGAATTGAGTTGAATTTCAATAGGCACCATAAATAAAGTTATTATCTTTATCTGGCTAGTAGCTTTGTCAAGTCTAGGTATTATTTCACTATAAACAATCTGTAATTGTACTCTTATCAACTACCCCATACCTTCTCTAGTCCCACACATTTCTCAAATTTATTGTTTTTCATCCACACATCACCACCATAATGATAAGAATATCTTCAAAGCTTTCACAGTTCAAGAGCTACTGTTTCCAGAAGTTTGGCCTCAAACTTAGTGAGATTCCATTACTTCTGTTCCTTAACTTTGATTCTCTAAGACTATCAGGAATCAACTTCCAGGCAAAACATCCATTTAATAGAATCAAGATCTACATGTATTGTAGTATGACTGGACATAGAACAGATTGTGTCACTACTGTCTTGATAATGTCATCTGTCAATCTTATCTTCCAACTCTTATCCTCAACACTGATTGGTTCATTTCATATTGATTGACATTGTCTGTTTGTTGTAAGTTACAATTTGATTGACTTATTGATAAGAATGTGTTATTGTCTTTTTTCTTTAACTCTCCCTATTACAGTTTTTATCCTATTAGGCTCCGCCTTCAAAATATTGATTTCATTTACAGATCAAATACTAGACAGATATTGGACAATTAGAAGATAATCAACAATATTAAGTCAATCAATAGAATTATTTAGTTTCATTTAATTCTAATTGACACAGTTCTATAAGAAATTAATTCTCAATTGAAATATTATCAATTTGGATAAACATCAGATCAGAGGCTTAATTAATGGAATCATGCATAGTTGATGCTAAATCAGAGGCTTTGAGATGGGAATCATGCATAGTTGATGCTAAATCAGAGGCTTTTTGATGGGAATCATGCATAGTTGATGCTTATTCAGAGGCTTTGAGATGGGAATCATGCATAGTTGATGCTAAATCAGAGGCTTTGAGATGGGAATCATGCATAGTTGATGCTAAAACAGATGCTTTGAGATGGGAATCATGCATAGTTGATGCTAAAACAGATGCTTTGAGATGGGAATCATGCATAGTTGATGCTCAAACAGATGATTTGAGATGGGAATCATGCATAGTTGATGCTAAAACAGATGATTTGAGATGGGAATCATGCATAGTGGATGCTACACCTATATTGCAATCCACACTATTGTCAATTCCGATACTCTATACCGACACCATCATCAATATATATATTATCTATAGAGTAGTAATCAAGTAATAATTCTAGATCTAGAATATTTCTAATAACAGATTAGTCAAAGGGGTTTATATTCCTCCATAATTCAATAAATAATACAAGATGAAGGCTAAAGAATAGAAAGTTAATTTAGTTTTGAATATTGCCGGTATAATTGATAGATGGTAGAAAGCTATTGTTGCCGTCTCTCTATAATCTACCATTTCTTAATGACGATCTCTACTCTTCAGACTCCTTACATCCAGATTGAATTTCAATTCACAATTCTTACTATTGTGTTGCCGAGTGCTTGGCGAACAGTTGGCTACTTCTTTTATTTAACCAAATTCCTCTTGCTTTATTTCCAATGAAACTAAAGATTGTGCGAGCCATTCAAACTAAGCTTCCATCTTAAGAGCAGGAAATGTAGCGCCAATATAAGGAACTACATTAGTTGCAGACAATGGACGAAAGGACAGTTCCATCAAGAAGCTCTTATCGGACAATCCGTCTGTCACACATGGTCAGATATTGTGGGCAAGATAAACAAATTCATTTATTCTCAGCCAAATTTGCAAGTTCTAGAAAACTCAGAAAGTTTCTTTTTTCTCCAACCGTTTCCTTTTTCACTTTTTATTTTCTGTATAAAGCGTGAAAAAACTATCAACTACTTTAGGAGAAAAAAAAAAAAAACAACAATTGTGTTCCTCATAGCTAATAGCCTGTCTCTTTTCATAATTAAAGACCATTCTTTCTAGACTAACATTTGAAACATTCCAACAACAAAAAATAGGAGCATTGACAATTTTTTCAATTCCTGTCATTAACATTGATTATTTGGCAACTTTGGGTTAGAGAGTAGAGCGACAATTTTTGTAAATTAATGGGAAAATGTAAAAGTTTTGTCAGAATAACTTTAGAAAAGTTGGAAAAAGATTCATCTAACTCCATCGTGAAATAAAGGTGGCAATAAGAACGTTAGATAAAGATGTCTTGATTACATTATATTCCTCTCAAATCACATTTCAATGTTTCATTTCTAATCTTTCTCAACAGAAAAATTTCATTTTCTTCATATTGGTTGCCGCGGACAACGATAGTGTAATGGATGCTTTATTAATTTGGAAAGAAATCTGATGTATTATGTAGCTTATAGGACTCGTGAATAGATTACTTCTGACAAAACTTTTAACCTTACATTTTAAACCTTTTAACATTCAACCCATCGGAAGTCAGTCTGAAAAACCACCAACCAGTCACAAAATACAGCAGCATTGAAATACACCATGTTGTTACCATGATATTTAGTAATAGAAGACTACCAATATTGAACTGAGAGCCATTTTAGAGAGAAATATTCAGGACAGTAGCCAAAATCTTCTCTCATTGTTATAAGAATACTCCAAAAATGTCTATTAAAGGAATACTATGTCTAAGAGTGAACATAAAATTTAAGAATTTTAAACTTGGCCAATGAGAGCATCTATTCATCAGTAGATATACCTGGTGTCATAAATAACATAACAAGATCCTTATATAATCCGATAAATCAAAAAAACTTAGTAACTATCCATAAATATGCAATTAACTATTGAAAAACGCTTAATATCAAGATTAAGAGTTTTTCAATAATTACTTAGTTATATGAATTTTCCAATTTTCCAGATTTTACAGGTATTCTGTTGTAACTTTATGACACCAGGTAAGTTCACTGATGAATATATACTCATATTAACTATTCTTGAAAACTTAAATTTTATGTTCATTCTAAGACTGGTATCACTTTAATTTGACCAATAGCTAATCTAATTTCAATCCTATTATTGACCATATCAAATAGACATTTAAATCCTAAAATATGCTACATGTCGGAGAAACCCAGTCCTATACAATAATTGAATTCTTTATAAAGAGAAGTGTGCAACAAACTGGGAGCAGATGGGTTAAAGTAAGGAGGAAGTATCAATTTGAAGAACAACCAGTTTACAGAAGTAGAAATAGTCTACAGATGCAGGAACTGACTGGGCTGGTGTAATATGTCTCACTGTCTGACTAAAGTGGCTTTGGTACCATAGCCATCACAAGTTGTGTTTGGTTTGGAATAAGAATGGCAGCCATCAGTTTCCAACACAACTCTGATGCAAGTGAGTTATCCGATGCATTAGTAACTCATGACCTTTTTCACTATTCACAACTATACTGGTAATCGTTATGGTGTGAAGAAACCGTTACAGAACATATCATTTGATCATTTCTAATGCAGTCTGGGCAAAGTCCTCATCTCCAACATAGTGACTTAGATTGAATGTTTCCTGAATATCACACATGGTAGGCAAGCACTGAACTTATTCAAGATTATCAAATTTCATGTAGGATTACATCCATACAGCAGAACACGTTACACATTCTGGAGTATGTAAGCAAATTTTAACGGCTGATGATAACTTATGAAATGCATCACTACTGAAGCTGCAACTTAGTTCAGCAGACATATTATACCAATAATTTGAATAATCTTTCATACTTCTTGCAAAATACTTTCAAGATTGTTTTCAAATGTGGAACATAAGGAAACCATATGTCCTAGAATTTAACTTTCTTGTATTTTCCATGTGTCAAAAAGATGATAATAACATTTGTTCACACTCATGTTGTTTAATTTTCTAGTTTTTTTTATAAGTCAAATTTGTCTACATAAGATGAAATCTGTGATTTTGAGAATAAAAAATTACATACAAACAAATTATATGCTAACTATTCTGTCAAACAATATGACAAAAATATTATTCTAATGCTAGATAAATTTTGAGGAATGTCATTATATGGGAAAGACTGTCATAGAGAATTTTAAAGACATTTCTATCAAGTTGGTTACCTGATCAAATGAAGAATCATTTAAAAGAGGAGAAAAAAAACGATTGATTAAGGAAATATGATGTGTTGATTTATATGGTCACTGTCAAGCTTATCCAAAATTTGAAAACCTTTGGTTGAAATTTTGGTTCCCAGAAGACATTGCACATGGTCTTCCTATATATGCAGTCAAGAAAGAGACTAAGGAAAAATGTTAAATCAATTTGCCCCATCTTAATTTAATGTATTTAAATTGTATGACTCAATATATAAGATTGAATCGTAGACTAACCACAAGCAAATCATTGTACATGTGTTATTTGCAGTTATGTATTTTTTTACAGGCTCAATGTTAGAAAGGCATAGTCCTAATTGATTGTCCAATAAAGAAATTATTATTATGATTATAATTACCTATCATCTGGTAAAATAACTCTACGTGAGAATCTGCAAGAAGATATAACTTTGGCAATGTTTATAACAATTGTTTATTAAGATATGGGAAAAACTTTTCTTTCTCTGCTTTCTACATTTCCTTGTTTTTTTTTCTTTCCTGTGTTTTGTTTTGCATCTGTTTACAACTTATCCATGTGTTTTTGTTTCTGTCATTAAAGAAAGACAGATAGGGTGGTTTTTAACAACATATTGCTACCATCAAATAACATATATTCATTCATTTTTACTGTCAAAAAAACTTTGAAAAACAAGTTTTGTAGGATAATTATCAAAACTCAACCCAAATTTTATTTCATTTTTTTTTATTATTTTGATTAATTCATAAATATAATTTGTTTTTGAAACAATCTTTTTTGTTAAAGCAAAAGAAAACCACTGATAAATGACTGTTTTTTTATTTTTCCAAATTCTACAATTTTATTTTATGTAGAAAATATACTTTTTCGCGGCACAAAAAAAAAGTTTTATCTTCTTAAAATTATGATATTAATTTTAATTTCATCAGAAAGCCATTAAGTTAACTAATTGTCAATTTATGTCTATTTTTTTTTTTTTTTTCGCATTAAATCATGAAATTGTATCTCTTGTAGTCACAATGTCTTCTGTGATCTTGTCCATACAAAAACTACTCAAACGAAAATCTGATTCCTAAAAATGAATTCTACAACATCAAACAGAAATTTAATTCCATAATATTTCTTTTAATTTCCATAAAAATGTCTAAATATTGTTGCTAGTCTGAAAGAAAATTTATGTAACAAATTTCCATAAAAAATAATTCCAAACAATCTGGCTTTTAAGAAAATATCATTAAAATAATAGCAGAATGTTAGCAGTTTTATTTCATTCTTTTCATCTTGGCTTACACCTGTCCTTTATGATAAACAGAATTGGCAACAAAAAGCGTAAGCTCATGGGACAAGATTAAGCAGACGCCACCAATTTTACTTTTGGTAACAAATTTGTCAATAAATTTCTGTTTCAGAACTCACTTTGAAGCTGAGAACTACAAAAAGCAAATACCATTTTAGTACCATTCCATCATTCATTAGAAAGGAACGCATAGAAAATAGTATTTTGTGGTTCCTGGAACTGACAATAGTCTTATGGCAATAGGGTGACAAGATGTCTTAAAAGATATCCAACTGACTTCCAAAATTATAGAACAATGTTATACAAAAATTGGCATTCAATGTTAAACAAGTAATACAGAAGTACAGAATGCAAATTTGTGCTACAAAAATTTCAGGATTGGTATTTTCTTGAAATGTTGCTCTTTGATACAAATGGCATCATATTTATTCATAATGAAGACAATATATAGAAAGTATCTAAGAAATTTGTCCATACTCCATACAATACATAAACCTTATAACTAAATAGAAATTTTCAGAAACATTTTAGATAATTATTATATATCAATATACAAGTACTTTTCTCAAATTTCTAAATTATTTTTTTTGATAATGAATGAGAAATTAAAATCATGATAACAAAAATTAAAAAAAAAAAACTGAACATACCCATGATGTCAATTATAACTATCCACTATATCATAAATAAATATTAAATAATATCCAAGTTGAAGAACACACAATAAAACATGTACCTTCACTGACCAGAGTTCACAGAATGAGTACAATCAGAATGGATCACCAAGCTTTTAAAAACCAGTCCAATCTCTGCAGGCTAAGTGTTAGTTAATGAGTGGAAGGGTGATGAGCCAAGTGAGCCCAGAGGACTCAAGACAATAGCCAAGAGGCTTGTTAAAACAATGGTTAATTGTGGTTGGGTGTTAAGAAGGAAGGAAGCTATTGGTAAGAGATAGATACCATATGACCACAACTCTTCTCTCTTTACATTTCTTTAACTCTAAACATTGATAACAATTCAAACTGAAATAATTCACACTCTGTCTTATTGTTTCTAATACACTCTACTGGCTTTTATTCAAATTCTAATAATTTTACTTCTAATGATAACAATAACCTTTTATTTCTATCTTACTATAAGGGAAATGGTATGACACACATTTTTACTTTTAAGGAAAATTATTTCTGAATGTTTATATGCATACAGAATGAACGGAAAATAAAAAAATAATTTGAAATTTGCAATGTATATAACAATAGAATCAATGGGAGAGATAGATAGCTAGAAGGAATAAATCAATGAATAAAATAAGATAAAGAGGATTAAAACATTTATTCATTCATTCATTCAATATTTGAAATAAATTTTACTTTAATTTTCAATAATGATAGAGAGAAGGAAGATACAGATGGACTGACAGAATAAATAAAGAAATAAATAAAATAGAAAGAAATAAAGGAATGAATGAAGTGAAGATGAAAGATAATTAAGAGGAAACAATTGGGTGATGTGTTATTTATTATTTCTCTTTTCTTCTTGCTTAATTACAATCATTACCATTAGATAGACTTCAACTTCTAACATGTGGTATTAATCTTACTTTTACATTTTTAACCCCATATTACTTCTTTTATTTCCAGCTTTTTATTGTTTTTAACTTGATCTAACTAAAACAATAATCACCTTTGAAGAGATCTTCAAAACATCACAATAGCTTTTGTTATTCTACATAAAAGACCTCTTAGATATTTATCACTTATCTTAATTTAAAGTACAAGAATTGTTAGTGGTGCTATTGTGTTGCAAGATTTTGAAAATCCATTTGTCCTGTATATCAAAGAGAAAACAAGCTTATTTGTGACTTTTGGTGTCATAATTCTGCTGCATCTTTCAATGATACAACAAAGCTCAAAAGAATATTTAACCTAAATATACCCAATATTTTTATGCAATATTTCATATTATTTTATTTGAGTATTCAACTAGTTTACTTCAAAAGAAACTATATGGTACAAAACAATATGTAAATTCTCTTAAAATTTGGGTTTAGGAACATAGAATATACAAACCCTTAAGAAATTAGATTTTTGCACAACAAATCTTTAACAAATTCAGAATGGATAACAATATTATTTACTGCAATTGTTTTTAACAAATTTTCTACACATTTCACAAATAGTTAAGAAATATGCCAAAATTATTTTGAAAAATATTTTGTGTTAAGAGAAAAGAACAAATAATGATGTAAGTTAAAGTTAATTCCTCTTTAAATAAAGGATATATTGAAGTTCTGTTGTCATAAACTGTCTGAATTGGATTGTCAATTGTTCACATTTTTACTTCACCCTAATTGTCAAAAACTCAATTTAAAGCTGCCAATGAATGTTTCGGATACACAACTTTAATTGAAATATGGATAAACTTTCCAATTGATATAGACTCAAGATGAGTGCTGCATAGACATAATGAAAGGGGATATGTTACCAGGAATGTATTTCATTTTACAGATTTGTTACCATTGTATGATTATCATGCATTTTCTCTTGCCAAGCAATACATTAGTTGTGATGCATTTTCATAATTATATGCAATAGAGGAACTCATTTTACATTATCTGAATTTGGAGTAACCAATTAGGCAGATTCTACAAATTTTAACACAACAACCTCACTTTAACCTCTGTACCTAAATTATTTGACTGTGTAAAAGTTATGTGTACATAGATTACTGACTAACTATTGTGGGTCATTAACAGTAATGAGACATCAATAACTACGACAGAGCCGGTTCCTTTGTGTTTCTATCCCCGACTTGGGTTTAACGGCTTTCTGACAGACAGTGTTTAAACTTCCAGCTTTTCTTCATAACTCTATTATTTACACACAAAAAAGGTGTCAAGCTTAAATGGCTGTTTGTTGTTTAAAAAGAAAACAAGCAAAATTGTGAGGAATTGTTTTTGGTGGTATAAAATGGCCATCTTGTACCATTTACCTACAATTTGTTTCAGAATTTGGGTATTAAAATTTAAGCCCTTCTTTTAAAATCTTCAAAGAATCTTTAAAAAGCCACAAAATCTTTACATATGAAAGTTTTTTTTCCACTGTGTGTAAGAGAAGATCTAAACATTGTTGAAACAGTTTCAAAAAATTCATATACCATAGTAAAAAAGAAAATTTATATTTTTATATTTTGCATAAATTTTCAAAATTTTGGAAAAATCTTTCTTGTCTTTGAAATAACTTAAAATCTTCCATAATAAATTCAAAAAGGGTTTTGGAACAACTAATGTAACAAAATTACAAATAAAAAATTTCTAATCCCATTCATCAAGGAAATTTTACATCATCAAATAGTTTAATATCTAATGGCAAAGGTCTAATTAAAACAGCCAAATCCATTAAAATGACCAAAAGGAAATACAAAGAAGAAAGATGAAGAAAAGAGAGAAGGAAATCTCATTATACAATGAAGGTAAGTTATAAATAAAAGATATATAGGGGGTATAAAGTTGGACATTAAAGACAATATTGGTAGAAAACAGATCTCATTCTCAACCTCTTAACCAGTAGATTTTAAAACCAGAACCCCATTAAAATAGATAGAGTATTTATGACTTAACTTCAACATCTACCACTAATATCTGAATTGAACAAAACACTTGCAAGATGTTGGTGGTCGTTGTTCAAAAATCTCATACCACTCTGTGATTGTGTGTTCAAGAAAATAAATTTCTTGAGCTAATATATTTGAATGTCATCAAATGTCTTAAAGAGACAAATGTGCTATTTTTTTTGACCAATCATACTTTACTCTCAGAAATGAGAATTTTTTAGCAAAACTAATCAGTAATAGTGTTCACAGATCACAGTAGAAATTTGAGCCTTCAAATCTATGTGTGTGCAGAATTATCTGTGTTTGAAAATGAAAAAGTTTTCTTCTGCTAATTAACACTATATTTTAATATTTCTAGGACTATATACTCAAATCAACCCAGCAAAATGGCACACCTGTCCCTTTAACATAGCAAACATAGAACTAATGCCATATTATAAACAGTTATATTTTACTGATAAAAAGGAACAATCTAAATTGAATATTTGGTTATTTTAATGCTAATGGCTTTTCAAATAAATTCTATTGAAGTATTTTATTATCATTGTATATCACCAAATAAGCATCTTTAACTATTAAACATAATTTAGCCATTTTTATTTAACACATATCTTTTACACAGTCAAATAATTTAGGTAATAAAGTTTGTAGAATCTGCCTAATTGGTTACTTCAAATTCAGATATTTCCTAAAATGAGTAGCATAAAATTGGGGAAATTCATCACAATTAATGTATTGCTTTGTCTTTTAAATAGACTATTATATTGTTCATCATTATGCATTCCACACCATCCTATATTTCTTCCTTACCTTCCTCTTTATTAGATATTCTTTGATGACTTAACTAATAAACATTATTCTTATCACCTGTTTCTATACTAAATCACAATTGTCACATCAAAGGTTAAAAAATCATCAAGTTTTCTATAACTTTTAATTAATCTATTATTATTGCCATTGTTTTACCTGTTAAACTATTACATGGTTAAGATGAGATCAAAAGAGTTAAAACAGGAAAACCCCTTTCTATTCAATTAATTATTAAGGGATCAATCATCCATTGTTAGTAATTGTTTAACCCTTTACCAGCCAGGTAATGTTTATTAACACCTAGTGTGCTCATGTGATCTTCATTACACACCTAAAGAGTTAAAATGGCCTGAAGGATGTATTATGATAATACTGATTATCTTTAGATCAATATTGAGATTTTCAACAATAAATTTATTGGTTTTAAACTGTATTATGACCTTATCACATCAAAGATAATAATTGACAAATTATAATTCTCCTCAGGACCTCTCCATCTCAACATCTATTCATATCATTTTCCCCTGCCTGGAGCTATGAGGAACATGTTTGTTGCCCCAGGGCAAAGACAACTGGATAGTTTTCATCGTTAAAATAAGTGAATAAAGGGTAATGGTGTGTTAGAATCAGTTAAAGAAAGGAGAGTGACATTAATATGGTTGGTGCCCCATTACTGCCAAGACTGTATCAGCACTCTCCATCTTTTTTATCAGTAAATATTTTAACACCCTTAAATATTAATAGCTGCCTTGTTATTTAAGATGGCAGACTTGATGTTCATTAGTGAAACTTCTTGACAAAACCATTATATATTTCTTATATACTCTCTTTTTCAACAAATACCAATAAAATATCAGTTTACATGTATTTTGAATTAAACAATTACTTCATCTCAACAGTATTTATGCCATTCCCCATTAAAAATGAAAGGAAATTGTGGTATTAAAAGATATGGTTTCTTACAGAATATACAAATATTTACTGGAGGAAGCCAGAAAGTGTTATTATTAAAACAATGTTGAAAAGTAGTTGCTACTCAAAACAGACAAGAAAAGATAATTATGCCAAATTTTTATTTATTTTTTCTACTGTAATAGCATATGAGTATTTTGAAAAGCGACCAGTGTTAGTTATTTAGAGAGGTAATTTACCATATAGAAGAATAAGTACAGGAACTGGGCTAGGATAACATGGAGGCATTCACTGACTAAATACCAATGATTAGTTTGCTATTTGATACTAGAAATTCTAAAAGCAATAAATATGCAATTGCAATGACAATAAAGTGCGTCTGTAAGAAGGCAATGTTCAGAAAACAGAAACCATTCCTATTTGTGATTCACAACTGAAAATTTGGATGGGTCCTTCACACCATAGCGATCACTTAAGTTTCAAACGCAGCTCTTATGCAACTGAGTTGTGAATTGCATTCGGAACTCATGGCCAATTTCATTATTCGCAAATATACTTACACAACTGGTAATTGCTATGGTGTGAGGGCACTTTAATTTAAAAATCTTGTACAAAACCTCATAATTCTCCTAAATTCATAACCTGTGCCTTAATAACATTATTTTTAGTTAATCATACTAATAAAACGCTCTTCCTTATAAAATAAGGAAAAAAAAAAAAATTCTAATCTTTGTTGTTCCATTAAATTATTGTGGTTTTCTTTTATTTCTGTTTAAATTAAGAAAGATGTTATCTTTAGATAAATTGTCTTGTCTTCTTATCAAAACTAGCAGCAGAATTGAGGAAAAAACAGATTTGTACTGAAATACACGCAGATAAGAATCAGAAATTTGTTAGTGTGATTATGCCATTACAATGATTTCAAGATATAAAGATAAGTTCAAATTAAAATGTAAAATGTAATAAACTCTCGTGAGACACATTAATAACTCATTGATTACACCTGCTGTCAAAATTTATACAAAATGTGGCAGAAGAAAAAAAAATAAGAAAAAAAATACAAATCAGTTACTGAAACTAAAACACACGCTTCAATTAAACTCTTGTTTTCATATTTATACCGATTGCATTGCAGAAACATACTTTAACATGCACAGAATAAATTTTTGTGTCAAGGGCAGTAACTCAGCTTCCTGACATAGGTTCATTTATTAAGTAGGCCTACAACTAAACTGGTGTCCAGTTTTCTGTGACATGGTTCAGAAGTTACAGGAAGAAAAGCTAGGAATCCTATTTCAAAACATTTCAAAAATTACTTTAGGACAGAAGATTGTTTTGAAGTTAGCAAGATTGTAAAACAATAAAACCAGATTCTTTTAAAAGGAAGGCACTAGAATTTCCAAAACAAAAACTGACAGATTTAATACAGCATTTATCAAATAAATGTAAATCAAGTATCAAAACTACCCCTTGCTGGGTCTATAATGGCTTTAAAAGGGATGTCAAGTACCTAGTTCCTCAGGGTTTGGCAGTATTGGGTTACTTTTGGTGAAAACAAATCAACAACTCTTCTGAAGTGGAGGCAGTAATGTGAGACAATGAGTTGCCAGAATTGAAACAAAGCTCTCTGATTTCATGGTCAATTAGAGCTGACTTACAGCTGTTTAATGTATTGAAGTTAACTCCCTAGGGTTCATTATGGAGATAAAATGAACTACCAACTATTGTATTTCTGGCTCATCACATGAACATTATCATAAGTTAAATATCATCACACATGTTGGACCTATACTCTTTAAATTGACTTCAGAGAAGGGTTTCTTGTCTAGTCATTGTAGTCAACATTAATCAAATTGCAAACATCCAGCCTAATTCTGTACAGTAGGTGTCAGGATAGAACTATCAGCCATCTTCTTCTCATTATTTTAATCTAGGATCTCAAATTTAAGCAAAGAATCACGTGAAAATCAATGCTGTCGGGTACAAGTTCTTTTTAAAATGAAATTCATTTAATTTCCAAGTTGGCATTAAGAATTTTTTTTTTTATAATTCAAGGCGTGTATATTTGCTCGTAACTTTATTGTGAAATAAAAATTTAGTATGTTATGGCAGATGTAGCAATTAATATATTCATTACATTTTTTTTACACAATTTTACATGCCTTTTTGACAGGATTCATTTGACTTTTTTTTTCAACACAAAAACTTAATACAGATGCACTTCAGTTATTGAAACACAAAATACAAAAAAAATATTTTTTTTAATAAAATTTAACAAGACAGAGTGCCTTAATTTTGGCATTTTCATTACACTCTTTTTTTTAGACAAGAATAAATTAAAATCTGAAGGAGAATGGATGTAGAAAACATAATTTGACAAAGGTAAATAAATAAGACAAGAAAATACAGATGTGTATGTTTTAAAATAATTATAAATTGGTGAAAGTAGGTGTAATAGAACATATGGGATTAATAAAAGTATACAATTTATAGAATAATGTAGAAGTATATCTATAAACAAAGCTTATATAATTACAATAAAATACACCAAAGCAAGCCATTGGAATCAAGTTTGGGAAATTTGATCAGATTTCAAGACAAGAGTAAATCACAAACGTATTGGAGCTTCAAATCTGCAGCACATGGTGTTTCAAATACAGATTTGGTAAATTTCCAATTTAATTTGAGCATGGATAAGGTTTATAATTAGATATTTTTATAAGTGAATTGGGAGTGGCTTTCACACATGGGTACCGGTACTTCTTCAGTTTCACAGAAAATATAAAACAGTTGTAAAAATTGTTAATTGGAGAGTGGATGAATTTGTTAAAACATGGTTTTGAAATTTATGACCATTCCTTTTTATTTTAAATTTGATTTTCAAAAAAAAAATGATCAAGTCAACAAATGCTTCTATTGGAAACAAAAATCTGACACAAAATTTGAATATCTCTTGCACTTGATTTTTAAAAGAGCTTCATTTTGTTAGCCTCATAGACACTTCCATTGTCCAGAATATTCCACATACAACAGAAGATTGTGAAATTTGAGATCAATACAGAAGTGACATAATACCAATGTTCTGATTCAATGCTTGAATGAGCTAATGAATGCAGTAAATTGTAAAATTCCTGAAGATTAAAGAAATTCCAAGACACAGGAAGTGAGAAAGAATGTCTAACCAAACAAAAGATTACAACTATAATTAACGATCTCATTTCCATACGATTTCTAGGAATGGTGAAAATGTGAATTGTGCATCATATCATTTGAAAAGTTAATGAGAGTAGAGGAAGTTGAGAGGTGGTAATGATTGAGAAACAATGGCAGAAAGATTCCACTGATATCATGATACCTCCATTATTTCTTCTTGAACGATGGCCTTTTAAAGACCAAACTACCAATTCTTTTAAGCCAAGCAGACGTGAAGAATGATGCAGTTACTTCTTATCAATCTAGCCCTATCTTGAAGACCTTCCATCCCTCCCTGACAGCCAATTTAATTTTATCTGATTATTAGTCCACACAATACTACATTCCTTTACAATACCAGTCTCTAATGAACTTTATAAAGAAACTTGACTCACTCCTGTTTCAACTTTATAAGCTTGAAAGACAAATTTACGCGTCTTTACTGTTGAGGCAGGATTAAGGTACGATAACCAATACTAAAAACCATTTGTTTCTCAATTTCCCCTTGATTTTTGCTTTTGTGACATCAATTTTACTAACCCCTCTCAATCACAAGTAAAAAAAAATTCTGGTACTAAAAGAGCAGCAGAGGAATTTGTGCCAATACTAAAAACCATTTGTTTCTCAATTTCCCCTTGATTTTTGCTTTTGTGACATCAATTTAACTAACCCCTCTCAATCAAAAGTAAAAAAAAAAATTCTGGTACTAAAAGAGCAGCAGAGGAATTTGTGCAGGTGGTATAGGTAACAGCACTGTTGCCGATTTTTAACTTTAGAAGTGATAGTACAGTATTATTTTCTCCCTTCAAACACTGAATAAATTTGGGGTGTTCACATTGATTTCTATACAGTGCAGCAAATGTTTAATAAATTCCATGATTCACATCAATGATGTCTTCTCTCTTTAACCCAAGGTTTATTTTAACTCAAGAGTTTGTTTTTTTCTGTCTTGACAATAAAGTAATTTCATTCAAACAAAAGGGAAAAGAAAATGAAATATTTCAAGCCTGTCATCAGGTCTCTTTGTCTTTTCCAGTTATCCAATAAAATAAATGATGATTTCCACGAGAAGATGTTGTTTTTTGTACTTTGGAAAAGAAAATGAATGTTATTTGGTCAATTGAAAGAATGGAAGTAATAAAATGTTGCTTTCAATTGTGAAGTGTTGTGTCATTCCAATTTGCCACGAAGAGAGTGGGGTCATAATATTGAATCAAAATTTACGCAGGCTCGGGTTAATTGAGAATTTATTTGTTTTCGCGAAAATGACTCAAAACCTGCTAGCAATACAATTCAATTATTTAAAGTAGCACATTCAACTAGTTTCAGATGCAATATCTAACTATTTTAGAACTTGATGTCAGGGCTCACATAGTCAATATAATAATATAAGTCTCTTTGATCTGTGAGCTTTGGTATTCTTAAATTACACTTTTCATAGATACATCTTAAAGGGATGCACCATTTTTTTTGACTAATCAAACTATAGTCTCAGAAACGGGTATTATTTAGCTGAGCTAATCAGTAATAGTATTCACATCTCACTGTCGCAATTTGAGCCTTTAAAACCATGTGTGTCCAGAATTATCTGTGATTGAATTTTAAAATGATGACTTGTTACTTTAAGATACTCTGTGATATATAGAAAAGACTTATAAAGAAATAGTGAGTAAAATTTCTACTTCAATGTATCTTTAGAGGAATTTTGTGATTTTCGTACATTTCTAATACTTCTGAAGACTATTTACATATATACAAGACTAATATCAACCCCCCAAAATAACACTTCTCCCTAATAAATAAAATAAATACTAACTCTTAGAATGAACATAAAATTTTCATTTCAACCTAGCTATAAAGTGTATTTCAACACTGACACTACAAATAATTATTGCAAATCAGAATTTAAATTGTCTGTTCATTCTAAGAGGTAGTATTCCTTTAAAGGTTTCATACACAAATATCCAAATGCTTAAATTTAAAAGCAAAACAAAGTATACTTATTTCAACTCCATTTTAAAGCAGCTTAATAAAGTTCAGTAGCTTATCTCATCTTTAACAAATATTAACAAGAATTTTCACAAACTTGAACCTTAAAGAGACCTCAAAGAGACCTTTCTCAAGTTATCTTGAACATCTTTCCTACTGGTGTAAAGCAATACTGACAATGAATAAAAAATGACAAATGACAGAGAGCAGAGAGACACAATAAGTGAAGAAGACTATTATTAGAGTGACTGGTAAAGAGAGAAGAATTAATCTGGGTGATAATATGACAATAGAAAACAATATTGTTTAATAACAGTAATTACCGTATAATACCTGATAAACCTTGACAAGTAAATTACTCTTATTACACTAGCCTTGAATTCAATACTATCTTTAAATCACAATAACATGATGCACAACATCACTTAACCATAATAATACTGTCATGTATTTCTTTTACTGTAGCAGAAACAATAATGACTGTAATCATGAAGCTGTTACATTTACACTGACTACTTCTACGATTCTTAAAGACAGCTTCTTTCATTCATAACTTAAATACAGCTTCTTCCATTCATAAAGACAGCTGCTTTCATTCTTAAAGACAGCTTCTTCTATTCATAAAGACAGCTTCTTCCATTCAAAAAGACAGCTTCTTCCATTCATAAAGACAGCTGCTTCCATTCATAAAGACAGCTTCTTCCATTCATAAAGACAGCTGCTTCCATTCATAAAGACAGCTGCTTCCATTCATAAAGACAGCTTCTTCCATTCATAAAGACAGCTGCTTCCATTCATAAAGACAGCTTCTTCCATTCATAAAAACAGCTTCTTCCATTCAAAAAGACAGCTGCTTCCATTCATAAAGACAGCTTCTTCCATTCATAAAGACAGCTTCTAGACAGCTTCTTCCATTCATAAAGACAGCTGCTTCCATTCATAAAGACAGCTTCTTCCATTCATATAGACAGCTTCTTCTATTCATAAAGACAGCTTCTTCTATTCATAAAGACATTCAGAAAGACAGCTTCTTACTTACAGATCAAGACTACTGAAAAATTGTTTGACATCCACCAAGAATGGCTGCTCATTTAAAAAATTTCAAATCAACACCTTATTTGGTACAAGGGATATTTTGGAACTTGAAACAACTGTTATGATATATTTAGACTTCAGCTAAAAAAAAGTGAAAATAGTCCAGAAACTATAATTATATAACTGCAAGATCTTGTTACTTTCACTATTTCCTGCAGGCATTTTAATGAACCTTGCATTATTCCTGTTGAACTGTGTGCACATTGAAGATATCTCATCAGTTGAAAATTAATTAAGACTAAGCTTATGCCACTAAATTCCCCACTATCAAGTACAGGATGGTAAAATCCATATTGTATTCCCTGTTTGTGCACCCAAATTAAATATTTTGCTGTAAGACCACGTAGGGTAACAGTAGACTTGTATTGTGAAGGTTATTTTATTTCTTTATCAGGGAACATTTCAATTATCTCTGTTGGTAGCCATTAGATGTTGAGTATCAAATGCTTAGAAATTCATCAACCTTGTTTTGAAAATAGTTGAACTTGTCTTGTATTATCTCCTTGCTTTATCTTCAATTTACCCCCATTTTCTACACATCATGTTTTATTATCTTCAGCTTGTCACAGCAAATTGGGGGAGCAATGTTTTTGGCACTATGGGGTCCGCAGTAGCCATACTGAAATACCATAAATTCTGAGGAATGGCTAATGTAGGTTTATCATTTTAATTAACCAAGATTTGACAATCTGGAACTGATTTTTATTTTTTCTTAATTCTGAGAAAACCTTTTTTTTGTTTATTGGAATTTTAACAAAATCCAAAGTCATATCATACCACTTACTTGGCCACTAATAACATAAGCCCTCCTTCAGAAACACCTGATATCATCACACTCCCTGTAACTGGGATTATCAACTAGGCAACCCTTCCTTTGAGTCCACACATGTTTGATACTTTTACATATGCATTGAAATTGAGTTGTATTCTTGAAACAATTAACTTTCAGTATATTTGTTTCTGAGCTTCGACCATATCATAATGTTATATCCAAATATTTGTATCTGTTTCTATATGAAGATAAATAATCACATCTGCATGGCAAGTTCAACTTTATTTATCATCTTTTAAAATCATGCCATCCATGTTTTAAGAGCATTAAAAATCAAAAATCTGATAAAATATGGTTGTTTTTGGCTCAGAATATGGTACATGTAGGTGTCAAAATTCAACATTATTTTATTTTTTTCATTAAATCTATATTTATATCTATGTATTTATCATATTACACATTAAATGGGTCTCCATTTTTTTATTCAGACCTATATATTATCTTAATTTTGTTGTTCTATTTTGGAGAATCTTCGAAAAAAACAAATTTGTACTTTAAGTGAAGGACAGTACTAATAAAAGGAAACATACCTGATTCTTGATATTTGTTACTATTATTAGTAGAAGGATTTGTGGATTCAGCTGGCGCCTGGAATAGATAAAAAAAATATTATATGATCATATGAAAGGGAATATGATTTTTCAAATGTACAAAAGCATTATTGTTACTGTTATAAAATGATTATGGAACTCAACCATAATGAGTAATTGAGGTAAAGCATCAGGTAGTATCAGCATGCTTTTTGGTTCATTTTTAGGATATGAGTTTAATACAAGAAAAGGGTCATTGCTAAATCCTGAAAAAGTATATCTGCAACTTGAACCATTGCAAGTCTCCCATACAATTTCTTCAAATTTTTTATAATCCCTTTTAAAATTGCCAAGAATGTCTATTTGACAACTATACTTGATTCAAGAACCTTGAATTAAATACCACCACATTCAGTAATTTAAAGATCATGAGCCACCATTATTCAGATTAGCAGTGTACCAAATTTTGTAACAGATACAAATTGATTTATTCTTTAGAATACAGAAAAATTCTAAATTCATTCCCTACACATTGAATTACAACAAGAAAATGTACTTCCAAGACAAGAGATAAAGAGAAATTGTGATCAGGAAATAGGTCCGTGGGCTGCTTTTCAATGTCTGTCTGCAACAATGGACAATTCGTGAATCTTTCTCTGATATTCCATTAGTCTGTCCACCAACCATTCTCTCATCAATTCACACAAATGCAACAGTTGAAATATTGAATAGAGAAATAATTGGTGAAAGACAGACTATACATGGAACTTGTAGATAATGACTTTTTAACGCAATCCAGCCAATTTCATTCCAACCATCAAATCCTGTCTTTACATGTACTTGTTGCAATTGTCATGGCTTAAAACACATTTCTAGTTCTATCTAAATGCTTGCCACATAAACTTCGTGTTATTTTCGTTTGAAAAAAAAAAACTCACTTATTCTATTTTGCAAATAAAAAGTCGTGAAAAGTTTTATTGCTTTCAGTCGGCTGGAAAATTTATAACAATAAATAATTGCCGATTTATTCTGTTTCTAAAATACAGATCTCTTTTTTGTGATGGCTCTTTTCTTCACACACATTATCTCATGAAAGCAGGAATAACAATTTAAAAGCATTAAATTTAAAGATAACTTTTTTAGCCAAAATGAAATGACAACTGGAATAAGAAAGACACCATTTTAAACTTCTCAGTTTCAAAGGAAAAAGAAACAATTCCAACTTTCTAGAATGTGATTTTTGATAAGGGAATAAAAATGGAAATGAGAAAACAATGACAACTCGAGACAAGAAAGGGATTGTTTTAAAATATTTTATCAGTTCTGATGCTAATATACAGTCAAATTGTTGGTTATGGTTCATCTCGAAAAAAACCAAGGGCATAGAATTATTATCTTTCATCAGATAAAATTACATGTCATTTTTATTTCACAAGAACGACAAGACAGTATTATTGTTTTCTTCAGCACATTATTTAAAGGAAAACAGACGCCTATCTAGTTTAGGAAAATAAATAATATAATTATGAAATTATCGTAAACCATCTGGAAAATGGTAAAAAAGAAAACACAGGATTTAATGTGAAGACAGACAAGAAAATTGTTGAAAATAGCGTAAATCATAAACACTAAGATTTGTTTTTGGTGAGAATAACTTCTACAGAAATAATAAATGTTTCTGTCTTCATGCAATTAAAAATTATTTATCTTTCTGCTGTTTGACTTTATGCAAATATGTTGCCTTTGATAATTATCAATTTGATAACTTGTAAAAATAGAAATAAAATCATATTTAGTTACAAAATATACGCCTTAGTTTCAGAAAATTCAGTTACTACATTCCCTTTGAATTTATTCTATTTATATATGTCAATACACCAATAAGTGGGAATATGTGCCAGTTTTCATGGTATATTTTACTATAATATGGTCAAAAAGCAAAGTTAAAACTGTATGTTACACGGCAAAGAAAATAAATTTTTTAGAAAAAAGGTATAACCAAATGAAGATCAGAAATCCTTTTTTGACATTAATGTAAATTCTCTTCAAAATATCAATGCAAACTACCAGAAGCAGGCACAAAGTTTCCCTTTAATTTTCAGCTTTTTCCTTGAAATAATGCTATACTGAAAAGCTTAATGCAAAAGTCAAGCCAATAGCAAACATTGTACAAATGTCAGAAATCCAGAAAATAAGATTAAGTTATAATCACTGAATCAAAGATGAACTTTTTCTTAATGTCTAAACTTAATCCTGCTTAGTGTCAAAGAGATGTGAAAATATAATATATTTTTTTCATGTGAACCAATGTTGGCATGTATAAAATAGAACAGGTTTCTTCTATCATGAAAACAATAACATACATGAACTTGTCAATTAAAATGCATTTATATCAGAAATGTTATGATTTTCTTCTAAAATCTCATTTTTCATCACCAAACTTTTAAACATGAAACTAGCTGATATTCCATTGTCAATCCGCAGTGAAAAACATATCTGATAAGTTAAAACATGTCACCCATGGTTTAAACAAATGATAAGCTAATATAAGACATCTTCCATTCTCTTAATAGCTAGGCCCCATGGCACCTGTCTCCATCATATCCTCTATTTCAACTATTGTTTTCATAAATACTGATAAATCCTAAGAAAATAAACTAAGTGAAATGAAAAAAGTTTTGTTTATGTACAGGTCAAATTCTTTGTTATGGCCTCCATTACATAATGTATAGATAGAAGGAAAGATAGGCGCCTAAAATGGGATATTATTCACTGATCTCTTTCTCCTCTTTCACAAATCACCAACTATAAAAGCATTTATCAGTAAATACACATGAAACTAATCTACATGTCTTGAAATGAATTATCTGCATGTTTTTTTTGAGGCTGTCTGCTTTCTGCAGTCCATTCTTAATGCGTATTCTCTTTATTTAATCTTTTTAGGGCAGGAATGGCAGGCGTAATGCTTGTCTACAATGATAGGATAATATAATATTTATGAAATATATAAAGTTTAATAGAAAAACTGAGAAGTGATTCATCATTTGAATGGCTCGTTTCTGCTCATCATCATGTACGCCATTTCTGTAAACAATGGCATGGTGTTATAGAAACAGACAGATGATTTTACTAATTGTTCTCTATTTATATTACATAACTGGAGTATTTTTTGCAGGAGGCTAGCCTCTACTTTATGAATGAGACTTGTTGAAAGATGGGAAAGCTACTTAAATCTGGTGCTATCAAATTTGAGATGGCCTCTACCAGCACATGGCTCCAAACACTTCTGTCTTACATTGGTTAAGATAACACAGTAGAGAGGTCAGCCATTACCTGAATTTACTAGATAACAAATTTAAATAATGGAGGAATAAAGTCAAAGGTTTATTTAAGCTATTTCAGAATTTCTACTGTTTATTTTAAAATTAGCTTTCACCAGATTTCATTTTATTGCAGTATCTTTGATGTAATTATGAGTAAGAGGTCAAATGAACCAAAAACAGAATACAGTGTTTGTGAATATCTTCTTTCTGAGCAAGTTCTTGAAATTTCTAGGAGTTCCATGCAAATCATAAGATCATGGCCAACAGACAAATCTTGAGATAGTGGCCAGCAGACAAATCATGATATAGTGGCCAACAGACAAATCTTGAGATAGTGGCCAGCAGACAAATCATGATATAGTGGCAAACAGACAAACCATGATATAGTGGCAAACAGACAAACCATGATATAGTGGCAAACAGAGAAATCTCAAAATAATGGCCAACAGACAAATCATGATATAGTGGCAAACAGACAAACCATGATATAGTGGCAAACAGAGAAATCTCAAAATAATGGCCAACAGACAAATCTTTAGATAGTGGCCAACAGACAAATCATGAGATAGTGGCAAACAGACAAATGAGATAGTGGCCAACAATCAAAAGATAGTGGTAAACAATCAAACCATGAGATACCAGTAAATTATAAGATAGTGGCAAACCAGGCCAAAAAAAAAAAAAACATGAGATTATGTGCAAAATCACTTCAACTTGCCTATAGCAAGTTTGCAATATTCTGTTCTGAGGCAATATTAACTTCCTAATTATTTAAAATTATTTCTTATACAGAAAAGGTTCAATATCAATTGCTTACTGGTAGTTATCATGTAAATGGCCCAAATCTTGGCAACTGATCTGACAATCTTTGAGTGCCATCTGATTTAAGACCTGGACCATTCCAGCCAACACCTATCTGAAGATAGCAGTATATTTTGGTTGACTTTCACACTGTGTGGTACTAGTAGCTATCTAGATTGTAAACTGTACAATGAGTAAAGGTGTAGGAATTAATGAAAGAACATTTCACCCTGAAAATTACTTCACAGTCAGATGTTCTTAATTATTCTAATTATACTCTCTGAATTCAAACTTTCTGGTGGGAATCATTCAGTGAAAATGTGATAACTCTATAGCCTTTAACCAATACAATGTAACCTGCCAAATCACCTTTAGATTTATTTTTAAATTTTTTTATCACATTCAAAACTGTCTTTTGCCATGAGATTTAATATTTGACTGTTACATGGACATGTATGCATGACCATGCAAGTTCAAAAATTTATAAAAGCTAATTCTTGATCAACACCAGCATTTTAGTAGATTTATAAACAAAGGTCTTGTTGAGCAACTAGAACTACTAGAAAGCTTTTGGAGTCGGTAAGCAATGCGCCAGTTCAGCTACCTCGAACCAAACTCATGGCAGCTACCTTGTATGTTCCCTGTTCCCAATTAAGCAATGAGCTGCCTCAGTTACCAAAAAACTCCTCACTTTAAGGTGCGGGCACACGTGCGGTCTTGGTTAGAGATTTTTGTTTCTGATTAGACTCTTGTCTTGAGTTTCAACGACTGGCACAGGCACATGAGGAGACAAATATCTCCAGTCTATCTCTAGTATCCTTGTTGATAATCTTGTTGTGGAAGCACGGGCACACTCGAGATTTTACTCAAATTCGAGTCGAAGACAAAAATCTTTGACCATGACCGCTCGTGTGCCCACACCTTTAGAAAGCATGGAGTCTTCACAGGTTTTGTTTTCATCCAGTTGATAATGAGAAAAAGATCACCAGAGCCACCTTGGTAAACTCCCTAGTTGTTGAGCAGAGCCAAGTTCAATTCCTTACGTTTACCGAGACACTGTTTCAATTTTAAGGCCATTGCTCCATGATAGAAAGGTACTGTAGTAAGAAAGCACACATTTATAATTCAACCTTGAAAACTTAAAGTGTAAACTTAATGAATGTAATGAGTAGTATTTGAATAAAGAAATAATAAGTATGAAGTATAATTAATACTAATATAGATTTCCGTAGAATAAAGTAATACAGGAAACACGTTGATTGCCTCTCATTCAGATGTCTATAGTAAATACAACTCTTACTATAATACACTTTATATTTTTTAACCACTACTACCAGTGTGTAACAGTCTTGAGTTTGCTTCTCAATGACCATAAAAATCTTAAGGCTTCAAATTAACAATTTATCAAATTTTATAAGTTTTCGCTATGTTCGAAAATTTGATATATTTTCACAAAAATCCATAAAAATTGACAAAAACAGTCAAATTGAATTTACATCCAACTTTTCTGCTTCAGAAGATCAACAATGTCATGCAGTGTACAATGAGGGAAGGTTATACTCTTTAACAATTTCCAACTGTCAAGAGATCTTTACCTTGCCCAGTTTGTGGCAGACAAGACCTCAGTTGATTGAATTATCTTGACCGAATTAAGAAATTGCTAACTTGTGTCTGACAAGAGTTTTGAAAATCATTACTGATCATAATCATGACGCATTCAACAACAACAATTTATGTTCACAGTTAAGGATCCTTTCAACAAACTGGTCTTTGGCCAAACCTCTTGGCATTGATCTGTTCGAGATTATCAGTACCCATTTACAGCTGAGTTGACTGGAATTATGAATGAAGATGACTTAATCAAGGTCATCTGACTTTGATGAGTCTTAAGTAAAATCTGTACTAACCTTTTGTTTTTGAAGATTTTCTTTAATATTTTGTAATTGTGAGATCATTTCACTGAGTCTTTGTTCTTTATCTTTGACACCAGCACCTTGCTGAAGTAAGTGTTGTACATGATCTATCACAGTGTTCTCTCCCTTGGGAGATGATGTCACATTGTCTGAGCCTTCCATATCGAGAGATCGTGGATGCAGCTTGCGTAAAACACTTTCCATGGATTTTCTATGTGGTCCAATTGTGGACTTTGTCGTGATATTGTTATTGTTTAATGATTTGTGATTATATTTGTTATCACTGTCTGAATCCGAACATGAATCGTTCTGAACACTCTGTAGAAGCCTTTGCTTCTTATTGGCTGGTTTCTCTGAACCACTGTGGCTATCAGAATCGTATTGATCAAGGTGATTATAGGGAGATGGATAGAGCTGATTGACGTCTACTGATCTCTCTGAAATATCTACTGGTTCAAGGTCACCGAAACTACTTCCTGTGTCAAGATCAACATTATCTTTGGCAAGCTTTGTAGGGGTGTTCTTTCTCTTAGAAGACATAGTCCTGAAAGACAGAAAAACATGAAATTAATATTTAATACAAATACTAGACCGGTGATATGAGCTGTAAAAGATATTTAAACATTGAAATTGAATTTTATTTTTCCCACAAAAACACTGAACTTAAATAACAAATATATAATATTCATGATTTATCTTACAGCACCTATTTCTATTGGATAACAATTGCAAAATCCTTGAAATATGTTCAAATTGACTGACAGCCTAAATGCAATAAATTTAACTAATTTTCTGAATGGCTGTTTCTGCAGTTTAAATTTTGAAAGCAAATTGCAATTATTTCCACCCATTTTGACAGGCTACATTTCCTCCTTCTGTCAAAATTACAACAATCCAGAAGTGATGTGCCGAAAACATAATAGAATTGGCCACAAATTAAGCAAGTAATATTTTTAGAGTTGAGTAAATAAATTGGAATAATTCCACCAGCTATTATTGAAAAGACTTGAACAATAACTAAATAAAGATTATTCCGAGTTAAGAAATGTCGATATTGACAAGTGATGTTTGTTGTTGTCAGAAGGTTTCGTCCAATGTAATTAAGTCTCTATTGTAGTTTCGTGAGTGTTGGTAAAAATCAAGCAAAAGATATCTTTTTGTTTTCACTCCAATCAAAGAATATCAAGTAAACCAGTGAACTTCTGACAAGTTTCTGCATTTGGTTAAGAAAGCTTTAGAAATTGGGAAGAACTCAACAATGGCATGAAGAGTAACTTTAATTACTGTTTGGCCTACAATGGCTCCAAATCAACAACTTCGCGCTATAGAACCAGATATCAATAGTCCTGGACAACAAAAGCTCATTTCAGCAATATCCCTAGCAAAATATTCAAACATTATCACAAGACGTACCATGCGAAATCATGAATTTGTGACAATCATAGAAGAGAAAGGATGAAATAAAAATCACAAAGAAAATGGAAATCTCATGTAGGAGAGAACCATTAAGGGTAATATGCATTAGTGAGAGGTCCAAATTAGTTTGGCACTAACCTCTGAAAAACCAAAATCAATTCAATTTTACAATTCACTGGAATTGCAGAACACGCAGTTATTGCTGATTTTGTCTATCAACGTGCAATTTAAATGGAATTGATGCACAAAAACTACAATGTGTGCACCGATATCTGAGAATTTAATCCAAATCCATAGATTATATCTCACTAAATATCAATAACAGAAGTACTAAAAACTTCACTTATTCAATATTATTAATCAAATCATTCTTTTTTCTTGTCCAAATTTTTTTGTTCATTTCTTCAATTATTCTAAAAACTTGTTTCTGTTTTCGAAAGTCGAGATACATTACCGAAAACAAAAGAAGGTTGAAACGTTTGAAATACTTGTCTGTTAAAACTGGGTGAGCTCAAAAGAGTGTGCTTTCTTTGATATTATCAAGATCATATGAAATAAGAATTGTTTATAACTCAACAGAATGAATAAATAAAGACCAGAGAAAAACAAGCAGAAAAGAAAGAGCCTAACAGGACCAACAGACAAAAGAATAAAAGAATAAACCAATTCCAGGTTTTTTGAAGTCTGTAACAGAGACTTATATATTTGCCAAATTGAGCGCCAAATAAACCTTAGAGGAACTATCAATTACATAATCTTACCAACTGTTTTCAAACTACAGAAAACATCAAAAACCTTAGCAGACAACATCAAAAAGTGCAGAAGACAATAAATATAACAATGCCTTTGTTCTTTTAATATACATCACATCTTTTATAAGTTTATTGTTCTGTGTTTTTGATGTTTAAGATCTTGAATATGAAGTATTGTTTTATTTTGGCATTGTTCAACTCTATATCTCTCTCTAAACATACACATTAAATACCATAAAGCAAATCATAGCTATCTATCAACTGCTAAAACAATTGTCATAAAAAATATCAGAAGAGTTAAAAGAATCTTAAGTTTTAAGTCATAAAGTCTATTTCAAAATAGAATGAGGTATTGTTGAAAACTGCAATGCACTTGGCAAAATATGCATATTACAATATAACAGTAATTCCACACAAACTGGCTGACTCTGGCTGAAGTGTCAATAATGCCAAACTTATCTTTAAGGAGAAGAGTGTTGGGACAAAGAAAGATATTTATCTTGTAAAATATGTTTAATATTCCACACTGCCTCAAATCTATAGGGCCATTATTTTTCAAATATTTTTGACAAAAGTCGCAAACATATCAAAATGAACACTGCTGTAAAACATTTCATCATAAAGAAAATAATCGTATCCATTTTTTATACAGAAACAAAAGTAGATCTCATCAGATAAGCGTCGCCTGCATTTTTAACATTTCATGCTAATTTTCACAAATAATAAAACTTCTGCAGGATGACATGTTTCTGCTGTCTATGATACAAGTTTGGTTGATTAATAGCCAACAGTTGTAATACTACCATATACTAGGTCTACCTTATATTATAATAATGCCAAAAACTTATATTATAATAATGCCAAAACCTTATATCATACTAATAATTCCAAGACCTTAAAATATAATAAAGCCAACACCTTATATTTTAATAATGCCAAGACCTTATATTATAATATAATGCCAAAACCTTATATTATAATAATGCAAAGACCTTATATTATAATTCCAAAACCTTATATTTTAATAATGCCAAAACCTTATATTATAATAATGCCAAGACCTTATGCCAAGACCTTATATTATAATAATGCCAAAACCTTATATCATAATAATGCCAAACCCTTATGTTATAATAATGCCAAACCCTTATGTTATAATAATGCCAAAAATCATATCTTTTTGTCTCTTTTGTAAGTTATCTTGCTGTATAATTCACATAGGGTCTATTAATCTTTCAAATGGATTGAATTAGGAAAATAAGACAATATATACTCAACTTCAACAAAAATTTAGAAAAAGGTTGCTATAAAATACTATCATATTAAATCACTGGATTGTTTTTAGCTTGTCTTTTCTTATCTTTATTAGATATTCTTCAAAGAAATTTACTATTTGTTCTTGTAATCACCAACATCATTTAAATTCAAATTTCAATTTATCTCTAATTACTGATTTTAACATGTAAAGAAAAGTAGATGAGAAAAGTACTCAGTTGTTATTTCAAGATAATTTTTTATTAATTACAAAGTATATCTAAATAATTATTTTCAACACATTAATTTCACATGATAAAGAAGAAGAAGAAATGTTTATTAACGTGTCACACGATGAAATATATGATAAAGCAATACCTATACTATAAGCATGTGCATGCTGGCTCAAACGCCATGGGAGCAGTTATGTGTCTGCCGGCTCAAACACCAAACACCACTGGAGCATTTATGTGTCTGCCGGCTCAAACACCACTGGAGCAGTTATGTGTCTGCCGGCTCAAACACCAAACACCACTGAGCAGTTATGTGTCTGCCGGCTCAAACACCAAACACCACTGGAGCAGTTACATGTCTGCTGGCTCAAACACCAAACGCCACTGGAGCAGATCTATACAAGTAGTGTTCTCTCACTAAAATCGCTTTTTGAGAACAAACCACTGAACTGAATATCGAACACACCTGACCATGTGAAATCTGAAAGTCAAGGCTATAAAAAGGGTCATATGAAAAAATTTCCAATTTGCCAAGATTCAACTTCAAGCATTGTTGGTACTCAAAAATATTCTATTTCTATCCTTGTAATTTCATAATTGTATTTCTAATAGTTTAATTGATTGTAACTATGCCAACTAAACATAGTAGATAACAATTTTCTACTTATTATTATCAACTTTGGAAATTGGGTGGAAGCATATTTCTTTTTTTAAAAAAAAAAACATTGAAAAAAAGAATCCTTTAAAAAAGTATTTTTCAATATAAAGCAGCATGAAAGGTTTGAAAAAAAAACTCAGCCAAAATTAAAACAGTAAAATGTGGTATGTATACAGGAAAACCATCATTTCTCTGGGGATCTCAATCTATAATGCTTACCAAATAGCTTACCAAATAGCGCAAGTGTGAAGCATATGGACTATATTTGGCCAACTTGAGAGGGTTATGTGACACGCGAGTTAACAGTTTGATAAGAACGTTCTTGATCTTTGACCTTGAACAGGAAAATATGGCAAGCAGATATCACATTCAGATTGTCTTTGACTAATATTACACGATTTTAATAACGCTTGTATTACTTCAGAAAATATTTCATGACTGAAACTGAGATTAGAAAGTACTTTGACTGGTATTTGAATCTCTTAATGGTAGGCCTACTGTGTCTGGTATCGGTATTTGAATCTATTTAATAATGGTACTTTGGTATTTGAATCTATTTAATAATGGTACTTTGGTATTTGAATCTATTTAATAATGGTACTTTGGTATTTGAATCTATTTAATAATGGTACTTTGCCTGGTATTTGAATCTATTTCATAATGGTACTTTGTCTGGTATTTGAATCTATTTAATAATGGTACTTTGCCTGGTATTTGAATCTATTTAATAATGGTACTTTGCCTGGTATTTGAATCTATTTAATAATGGTACTTTGCCTGGTATTTTAAAATATGGGCACTAACCTTACACAGTAATGAAATAACAAAAAATCACAAACCTTGATGTTAAATTGTAATCGCTTTATATAAAATAAGTTTCCATCACAAAATAAATCCAAAATGTTAACAAAATTAAAAAAGTAAAAAATAGACCTACCAGAACATGACCAATGAAGAAAAGATGATTGTTGTTCGGAGGACAAAGTTGAAAATGACAAGAATTAAGAATAGAAAGTATATTAAAGATCAGGGGTATTAATTAATTAATAATTACAAGTCATTAATATTAATAATTGAATAATAAAGTATAGTATCTGCCTAGAACAACCAGGTATAGTGAGGTAAGGAGAGAGAGGTTAGGGGACAGATATATTGATGGATGGCCATGACAAACGTCTTTCATTATTATGATAGATGACAAACAACTTCTCAACACTGATTTCTAACCAATAATAGTAATTATAAACTAAGCTAGGATAAAAAAAAAGGCTATATTCTTTAATTACACCATTTTCTTAATTAATATCACCTTTTTAATTGCATTATTTCATTAATTATTTCCTGGATTAAAGAGATTGTTAAGAGGTTTTTACATTTTAATGTGCATCATTTTTAATTTATATCAGATGTCTGGTTCCTGTAATTATAGAAATGCTTAATTGACATCACTTATTGTTTTGTTTTTGAGAAATTGCAAGACCCACAGACATCTGACTGAAAAATTGCAATAGAGCAAATTGATGCTATCAGTGTTCCTGATACACATAAAAGGTTAAGAAATTCCTTTAATAAATCTTTTATAATTTTTTTTTTAGCAAAAACGCTATAATTCTCCTATCTACATGCAATTTCAAAGACAAAACACAATCATCATTGTTTACATAAGGGTACATAAAAAAAATGTAAAATGTTCATGAATCACCCTTTAATTTCCTAACCACAATCAGTTAATAAGAACAATATCACAAGTTTTATTTTATGTTTTTCCACATGATGTATTTTATAATCTTTTTTCCACATGATTAACTTTATGAAGATTCATGTGGTTGATTTCAGATAGAGATCTTTCAAATTAGTCGAATTAACTGCTGCAGTTTTCGTATTTTACTTTTATTTTGTTAATCTGTAAAAACTTAGTCATAATTTACAACAATGAGATAAATCTCATTTGTATTATTTTTTAATTCACAAGATTTTCTCATAAGTTTAACAACTTTACTTAACCCTTTGAAGCCTGAGTGTAAATGAAATATAACATCATATACCCTGAACTCCAAGTAATAAAAGTAAGAGCGTATGACGTTAACACTGTATGACGTCACTTAGTAACGGCTGGTATACTGGCTGCTCGGGTATATATTGGGTTGAAAAGGTTAAAGATGTGTAACTATCTAAAAATGAACATAAAAAATTAAAAATGGCAGGTGTTGTTATCTGGCCAGGACAAGCTCACCTTTCCAAAACACCTTATTGGTTTGGAATACCTTAGAACATTCCGGTGCCTATTACTAATCTGAAAAGTTCTTGTGTATTGATTGTCTCATTGAAATAATTAATTTTCATAGGCACCAAATTTCATAGGTATCCCCTTAATTTTTAGATTTCAAGCTAAACCTGTTTAACTTAACACTTGATTAAAAAGTTTAACTTTAATGCTGCTTAAAACTCCTCTAAAGGGAAGATATGAGAAATGCTTTAAATAGAAAAAACCCAAACTTCAAAAAATCGAGATCCAGTTTTATGGTAATGAATCTTTAAATTTCATTTGTAATTTTCGTAAGGGTATGCATCTTTAATATTTATCAAGTACTTGAAATACATATGGATATATTTTCTCATGACAAGACATATTGTTTTTAATATAAACTATAAGTATATATATGAGTAATTAAATATTAATTACTTAATGAGAACTATAATGATTGATAGAGTTCATGATTAATAGATATAACTTCCTCTACAAATAAACAAATCATTAGTATTATTATTAACTTTATGAGAAATCAACAAGTTATTTTCTTTGTCACATCTCCCACGTCATATTCACTTTTCTTTTTATTAACTTCATTGCTTTACATTCTTCGCTTCTGAAACACTTTCTGATTGTGTCACTGAGCTGGTGCTTTTTAATTAATTTTTAAAATACATTTTAAAGCATGAGCATTGTGTAGTACTATATTAAGCATCATAGGGGAACTTATTCTTGGTATTTTGATCATTATGGGGAAAACTTTGAACATTGTGGGGGAAAATTCTGAACATTGTGGGGAAAAATTCTGAGCAGTGTAGAAGAACTTTGAGCATTGTGGGGAAAATATTCTGAGCTATTCTGGGAATTATGGGGAAATATTGGAAGTATTAAGGGTTAAAACTTTGAGAATTGTGGGGAAAATTTTGAGCATAGTGGGGAAAATATTCCAAGCAATTTCTGTAATTTTAGGGTATTATTCTTTCAAAGTCCCATGGAGCAAACTTTGAGCATTGTGAAATACCAAATATCCTATTCTGAAGATTCATGAAAAATTAAAAATTTACAAATTTTGGTTATCATAACAAATTTCCTAATGTCACTGTACCACTTTACTGCACCTGAAAAATCTATTTTTAGCCAACCAACTGCAGCAAACAAAAACACTGCAGTATGCAGAAAACAAAGATTACTCCCACTAAAATCCTGCCAAAAATCTATTTCAAGATACAGTTGATGATGTCATACTACCACATTGACTTGAGATATAATTAGTTTGATTATATAAAGAATAGTAAGTTGATATTGTTTTACATCTGAATAATACACCATCTTGAAAATAATCTCCCAGAAAAATGGCAGACTCACAAACTAAGTTGTGAAAAGTGTCATTCTGTTTTATCAGGTGTTCTGTATATTTATATTCAATTCTTAATTTTCAAAACTTGTCCATCACAAAACATTCTTCTCATTGCTCTGCCGCACATGTGCACATTACGGCTTTTTGTGTTTTCAGTATTGAAGAGTATAATGAATGAGGTGTAGAATGATTTACCAGATGTATTTATAAATAGGAAATATTTGGATTATTAAATAACTTTACTTGATTAATGATAAGATTTTACATCTTTACAAAATATCTGTCATTTTTTATCCCGTAAAGAATGATTTCGTTTTGATCCTGATGAATGAATGTTGTATTGAGAAATAATGATGCAAAAGTACTGAAATGGCATTTGGTTGAATTTTCACAATTTTTTTTATGCATTTAGCACATGAAAATATCATTTTCATGAAGTAAAGTAAGTTACATTTAAGAAACATTTTAACAGAATCGAGAACATTTTTCACTCATCGTAATCTAAATGCCCATTGTTTTTCTATTTGTACTGTCGCTGTGCGTGTTCTCCATAGCTGCTTACAACTGTACAGAGATAAAACACAATAGGCACGGTAGTTTTTTGGGTTTACGTGAAGCCATTTTGATTGTCAAGAATGATATAAAATGACTGTTAACGTTAGGTAGAAATGGCCATATGTTTTTTAATGCCCATATTTGTCCCGTCACAGTGCAAATAGCCACGGCCTTCTCATATATACATCTGAAGTGAAAACATCTTGTTTGAAATTAGCTCAGCATGATTTACAGAGGCAGTCAGTTTAAGTGGAATATAAAAAAAGAGAAGCTAACAAAGATAATTGTAACCAGAAACAGTGGCATTTTAAGACATACAATAATGTTGTCAGATTTATGAAGTTGTGAGAAAAAGCTCAATTAAATATGTCATTTTCTACTCATTAAAATAGTTGGGGAGGAGGAAAAATGTTGAGAAGTTTTTAAAAACTCAAACATTCCATTAAAAGAACAATCAAGTTAAGTTATGGTGTAAAAGGGACAAGAAATATTTCCCATGCCATCATTATACAAGAGTTTAACGTTAAGTAGTAAGATATGTTCTCAATTTAAAGAATTACATGAAACACAGTGTTTAGTTGAAAGAATTAAAGACTGCTGCCATGTTTTGTGGGAACTTCTAACATTAATGTGATTACATCTGTGGGATGTTCCAAATTGGTTGGACTGATATTAATGGTTTGATTTTCCATGATTCTGAAAATTATTGTATCAAAATCACTTCTGCAATTGTTGTGTACAAAGTGTATTAAATTTTAAGTGTTTTTGATAGCTGAAGAATGCATCCCTCCATTATGTGAACCTTACAATTGTTAACCTGAAACATAAATACTGTTTAAAAATTTGCCAAAAAGGAAAAAAAAAATTAACCAAGTCTAGTAAGACTGCTTTTGAATTGTCCAAAATAGTCAAACTTTTAATGGCAGATTATCTGATATCTCAGACATCACTAAGATATAGCCCCTCCTTCACAAGCTGTTAATAGGTTATGAATTTCCAGGCATGCTATCAGCATGATGGTGCCTTGAATCCTGCAAATAATGTATCTAGTAGTATTTATCTCTGGTTATTTGTGAGGAGGAACATTAACCTTGACTAGACAACATATTATGACTAGTATATTGTCAAACTTTAAAGTGATATGAGCTGTGATTTTTCTTTATGTTCATAATGCATTAAACAGATTACTTGCTATTGATCACTACAATTACACTCTCTGTTCATTTTCAAATGTTAATGTTCTTAACTTGTTTTATTAATGCTCATGGTTTTGACAGATGCTTTCAGGGTTCATGACTGGGGTGAAGACCTTTTGTCACATTATCTACTGGACATTTCCAGAATAGTATTAAGATAATTGTACAATTAGATGGAGAGGCATTTGCAAGTATTCTATTTGTATGTATTTTCATGCACATAATATTGTATATAATTATATATTGCAAGTATTCTATTTGTATGTATTTTTATATACATAACATTACAGTATACAATTATATATTGCAAGTATTCTATTTGTATGTATTTTTATATACATAACATTACAGTATACAATTATATATTGCAAGTATTCTATTTGTATGTATTTTTATATACATAACATTACAGTATACAATTATATATTGCAAGTATTCTATTTGTATGTATTTTCATACACATAATATTGTATATAATTATATATTGCAAGTATTCTATTTGTATGTATTTTTATATACATAACATTACAGTATACAATTATGTATTGCAAGTATTCTATTTGTATGTATTTTTATATACATAACATTTCAGTATACAATTTGTATGTATTTTTATATACGTAATATCAAATGTAATTATGTATTGCAAGTATTCTATTTGTATGTATTTTTATAAACATAACATTACAGTATACAATTATGTATTGCAAGTATTCTATTTGTATGTATTTTTATATACGTAATATCAAATGTAATTATGTATTGCAAGTATTCCATTTGTATGTATTTTTATAAACATAACATTACAGTATACAATTATGTATTGCAAGTATTCTATTTGTATGTATTTTTATATACATATTATTGTATGCAATTATGTATTGCAAGAATTCTATTTCTGTTTTTGTATGTGTACATTTTGTACATGTATATTGTATTTTTCTATTGGAAATGAACATCATTCTTACAATTAATGACTTGAAATTTAAGGCATCCTGGTAAGGACTAATTCAATAAGAAAACTATTCTCACTGAAAAATTGCCTTACCATAATTTATCAATATTATTAATTTTTTAATAAATTCTAAAGTTTTGATATTTTGTCCTATTTCTTGAATACAGTATTAATAAATATCCATAACTATTTTTCAAGAAATAAAATTGCTACAATAAAATGATAAAATAAATGGAGTAAAATGCTATGAGGATTTTTTGCTTCTATTGAAAGAACATCTGCAACACAAACATTAATTTTGTTAAAAATTTTGATTTGTAATTTGTATATATTGTAACACAGTTTTAACCCAGTCTTTTACGATGTTTAACTGCCGAGATTTTGAGATAATTTTATAGTTCCGTTGTCATTATTTAAAAAACAATGTATCTATGATTTTATGACTCTTTCCATCATGGGCATACATTGGATACAATCAAATTATTAATCGTGTAAATACAAAATGGTTTCTATGAAACCAATTTTACGATCGGCTCTTAATTCTGGTTTAAAATTATCACAAAACCTCTTATTAGACACAACAAACTATTGAAAAGAGTTTTATTCTGTTCCCATTTGTTAAGACTAGTTTGACATCTTTTGTCAAAGAAATATTTCATTTGTACATTTCTATATGTAAAATATATTTTATTGAAGAAAGTATTCTATGAAAACATAGAGAATTTTAATGTCTTTATATACACCTCTCTACACCTGCAGATTTGTGAAAGAAAAACAGTTTTCTAAAGAAATTATTCGTTTTATTTAGAAAACACCTCTCTCTTTTTGTTCAAATCTTTTCGAAAAAAATTAATCTTTCAAGTAAATGTGAGCCATAAAACAAAGATATTACATTATTTCTGCATGAGCTTGCAATAATATTATTTATTGATCATTTGCCATCCACAAAATGCATTTAGAGAAAATTTTCTCCATTTAGTAAGAGTAAAAAAATAAGAAATCGGTAAAAGATGAATTTGGACTTTTCGGTGTTTTTGTACAAAGCTATTTAAAGTAGATGGACTCGGAAAGAAAATGAGAATTTACAATAGTAGCTGTAAACTGATGATGTAAATTGTAAGATTTGATGAAGGGTAAAAAATGAATGATTTTTCCAGGCGAATGAAGAAATTACATGAAATGTTGGTAAAAACATTGATATGATCAGATTCATTAATCAAAAGAATCTACACAAGAATGGCAATGCCCTACGCTTTACTGCATTTATTTATTACTCAAAGCCGAGATGTAGAATAGAAAGTTATTGATAATGAAATTCTTCTATGTTGCTCGCTCTTGTTCTGATTCTATAGGAATTTGGCAAAGTTCTGATGGAACTGATAAAACAGACTAAACCAGCATTGATTTTTCCCATCACGATGCAGCAAATTATCCAGATATTGTTCTTCTATATTTAATAATCGACACAAAAGCAAAGAGATTAAGAATATTAGAGTGGAGTTATGATGGACCAGTGATTGTCAGTGGAGACTCGTTACAGTCCAAAACTCATTGCTCAAATTCCCTGACAATATCATTATACATTTACCACTTCATTCATAATTACCACCTTCAATTCTCATGTTTTATTCCAATGGGACACCTGATGCCATTCTGACATTCATCTTTGTATTTTAATATCTTTTCAGACTAGCACAAAAAAATACTATTTTATTCAGAAAAAATCTTGGATTTTTGAAAGTAGAAAGAGGCATCAGATTTTGTCTTCTTCAGATAAACTAAGATAAATGTAAATGGTACTGAATGGGACCAAGACAGTTGCTCTCTTTTCAGACTAGTACAATAAAAAATCTTTAAGAATAATATCTTGTATCATGTGGATTTTTGATAGAAGAAAGATGCTTCAACAATTTTTTTTATACCGTATTTATTCAAATAAACTAAAATAACTATGAATAGTACATTGGACCAAAAAAAAAATTGTTCTCTTTTCAGATTAGTACCACCTTATTCAAACAATATCATATGGATTTTTGACAGAAGAAAGATACTTCTACAAGGTTTTTATACCGTATTTATTCAAATAAACTAAAATAACTGTAATGGTGCATCGGGCCTTTAACCCATTAAAAATATTTACTTCTTATCATCCAAGACGTTCTCGGAAAGCGAACACATTTTTTCTTGAAATTATCGGTCTTTTTCTTGTTATTTTCTCATTTCCTTCAATTCTAGGAGTAAAGGAGAGGCATTGATTGTTCTGTTGTTCATCCAACAAGAAAATGAAGTAATGTTCAACAAAGAAAATATGACAATTTTGATTTATAGATTGAGTCTAGCTCATTCCCCGAATATTTCAATCAATATACAACTTCAATAATTTACCGCATTAAGTAGAAATATCTAAATGTGCCAATCATTTCGGAACGAGTACAAAAGGGCTCTGTATTTGTGCCGTCAAAATTGACGAAGAAATGAACACATATTATTGGTCAATATGAAGAGATCAAACGTCATTCTGGATACCAAACAATATGCTGTAAGATACGGACGTTTCTAATTCCAAGCTCAATAGACCTTAATTACCACTGATAGTTTTTTTTACTTTAAGTCACAATATTTCAGATTTTAAGCATACAGGACTTTGATTTTAGCCTTTATATTAACAAGTTATTAACAAATATCAACAAATACCATTTATAGCATGTTAATCATTCTTCATTGTTTTTGTTAAGATTGGTCAACATTAAAGGACATAAGACTATTTTATCTTTCTTGAAGCTGGTAAGCCTCCAAAAGGCCTGTATATGTGACTAAAGGTGTGTGCCCACGAGCGATCTCAGTCAGAGAGTTTGATACTTATCCCAATAGTCATCATCCAATCAGATTCATTTTCTTTTCAATTGCATGCCGCATGTGTTTATTGACATGATGAAAAACAACTGACTGGAGATTTTTGTCTCCTTGTGTGCCCATGCCAGTCGCTGAAAAATCCTGACAAGACTCTAGTCAGCGACAAAAATCTCTGACCAAGACCGCTCATGTGCCTGCACCTTTAATGAACTGGGGTTTAACTTCTTGAAGCATACTAATATGAGCACTAATGGTACAAACTCCTGTGTTCACTCAAAAGAGACTATTGGTATTCAAAGATGTAATGTGAGTGATGGTAAATTTTTCTCACGAATTTATTTCAATGAATTTTTGTAAACCAACTGTCATCAAATCAACGCCTTTTATATCCCAACATATTGTTTCTTTTATAATCATATACAGTTTTATCATTTTAATACAGATACTTGAAGCTTTGGGTAGAGAAAAGATTGCTGATTTCACGTAATTCCTTTCTTTTTTATATTAAATTGTGGTTTTGTTGAATTGATTCAGAGATTATACATCTAAATATTTATGAGTGGGAGATAGGAATATGAAATCTAAGATAAACAAAATACAGGTCTTAATTTTAGGCAAACTATCATCTTGTACTTTCTGTGGTTAAAATCGTAAGGCACTAACTTTTTCTTGATTATCTAAACATAGTTACAATTATGGATCAATTATGATATGAAAGAAGGTAAGAAACAAAAACAAGTAAGCTTATATCTTATAAGGATTCTGTTCACAATTAAGGATCCATTATACAAGCTTGTCCTCTGCCAAAACCAATGCAATAAATCTGGTCAAATTCGACTGGAGTGTACCACAAATACATTATTGCTAATAACCCTCCAAACACATTATTACTAACAAACCTCCAAACACATTATTACTAACAATCCTTCATACACATTATTGCTAACAAACCTCCAAATACATTATTGCCAACAAACCTCCAAACACATTATTACTAACAATCCTTCATACACATTATTACTAACAAACCTCCAAACACATTATTACTAACAATCCTTCATACACATTATTGCTAACAAACCTCCAAACACATTATTGCCAACAAACCTCCAAACACATTATTACTAACAAACCTCCAAACACATTATTACTAACAAACCTCTAAACAAATTGCCTGCTATTTTAATAGAGTAACTAATACCATAGTACACATTTCACCTTTAAATCAGTTTAATGTTAAAACTGATAGTAAATGATATATTGCATCTAATGACTTCTACTGACCCTAGTGTTAAAATTTATGGGTAAATGTGTGTGTATTAAGAAGTGTTGAGTGGCCATGTGGGATGATAGGAAGGGTAGGTGAGAGGTAAAACATTATCAGATAAATTCCAGTCCTTGTCTTTAACAATTCACCAATGATAATGACAACTTTAGTTACAGTTCAAGATAAATTTACAGTGACACGTACAGCTTCTGTATATTGGAATTAAGGCCCTGTTTACACTACTTTAAAATTACCCTTTCTTCATAAACTTAAATTCCATTCACTCATAATGGAAAAATATTTATAAAAATTTTCAGAAAGCTCTACAATCATTAACGTAAAAAGGATTTCTAATTTTGTAAATCCTTAGAATTCTAAATAGATAACCTCAATTTTGTTCATTTTCTACGTCCTGTGCATGTGCTTTCGTAATATTGTTTTCAATGGAATGTTACAACCTTCATTCCCTAATTTTCATATTGTTTGTTTTCTGTTGGCGTATTCATATCATTAGAACTACTTAGTTCTAGAAAGCCCAGTAATTTAGGCTGTGTATAGTGTAGTCATCATATGAGATGTTGTATATATTGTAGTTGGAAAGTTTATATATTTTACAGCATGTGACTGGTTGTTACACATCAAATGTCCTTAAAGAAAAGTGCAGATTTCCCCACCTTGGGGACATATCCCTGTGGTTAAAACCTTCAATTTAGCTCATTGGAATTTGTTCTAAGAATTTATTTTTCCAAGGCCATCGTGTCGAAAATTGGTGGTGAAAAAAAGCTGTGTTTTCTTTAATATAAGAAGAATTCCATATTGGAATAAATAAGAGTACAAGTTTATTTACATTCAAAGCCACAAATCTAAAAGTGTGAACCTAGCCTTAGAGAAACTATATCTTATACCAGTGATAAGAATGACATTACAGTAGTGTTGTAACAGACTATCACTGTCATTTTGAACTAATTAAAGCCAGGGTTAAATTGTAATTAATTTTTAATTATCATATAACTCACTTCTACCCTTCAACAAGCTCGTTTTTTAAAACCATAAGAAAAGAAGAAAACTTGCCAGTGATAAGATTAAAGGCAATTTCAATGATTTATTCTATTTCTTTCTTACACAAACTTATAATGTTGACCTCATAATAATGATATAACTTAGAGGAAAACAACCAAAAAACATCAAATAAATAACTGACATTTTGAGGAATTTTAAATGATACTACGTCTTAGAATGAACATAAAATTTAAGTTCTCGAAGTGGTCAATATGAGTATCAGTGAACTTACCTAGTGTCATAAAGTTACAACAGAATCCCTGTAAGATTTGACAATTCATAAAACTAAGTAATTATTGAAAAACTCTTAATCTTGATATTAAGCGTTTTTCAATAGTTAATTGCATATTTATGGATAATTATTAAGTTATTTGGATTTATCGGATTATATAATCTTGTTATGTTATTTATGACACCAGGTATATCAAGTGGCTCTTATTCGCCAAGGTTAAAATTCGTAAATTTTATGATAATTCTAAGACATAGTATCACTTTAAAGAAAATGTTTCACATAAAATTATAATATACACGTAGACAAAAATACTTGCATTAAATTTAAGGAAAAGGAAAATTTGACTTCTCCAACTGTACAGGCCAAGGATGGTTCAGATATCAGAAATTGCAAGAGGGAGTAAAATACCATCCTTGATTTTGATTTGGAAAATATTGGTAGTATAGTGGTTTAACTTAATGTGTTGTTTGGACACATGTGTCTATTCAATCTAAAGTATTAAAACAGTATGTTTAATCCTGTTATCGTTTTTCTTGTCGCTTTCTTTTTTTAAGTTTTCTGTTTGTATCAATCTATCATTAATTCTATCTATGCCTTCATAACTACTCCACAAAATTTAACTTAACTTTACTTCTATATGATTTAAGTTAAAAATCAAAGAATATAAATTAAGTTTCTAATAACCAAAATTAGAGTTTCCATTATTCTGGCAATCACTTTTATAAAATCAAATATCTAAGAATTTTAATGTCTTATGTGGAAGAACCTATATATAATGTTGAATCATGTTATATTACTAATTTTAGTATTTTGTTATTGTCAGTTTATCATCTAGTCGTCCTGTGTGATTGCATATCTGTATTGTCAATTTGTACTTGATGATATTAATCTGTATCATGTGATTATACTTGTTACTTAATGTATTGCCTTTGACCAGAAATGGTGTAAAATGTTGAAAACAAAGATACAATACCATATAATCAAGAAAGAAATGATATGTCTTGGAAATGATTCTATAAATTTTGCTTGGTCCATATGTCCAAATTTAATAATCAAATTTCATTTTAAGAATTCCACAATTCCTTTTGTCAAAAATTCAAAAAATTCTATGAAAATTATAAACTAACTTTGATTTTTAGAAGTTCAAAAGATACCTTCACATTTCTTGAAGTAATTTTAAAACACAATATTTGATCCATTTGAAAACAAAACTGTCATTAGATGATTAGTACAAGGTAAATAGGAAAAGAACATGTAATTCAGGTAAAAAAATAAAAAAAAAGGAAAGGTATTCTACTGTCAAACAAACTTTGAGAAATGACACAGTTTTCATCAACTAAGTGAGAAATTCTGACTCAAAATAAATTAAATCCTCAAGTCCTTATATAGTTAGGCTTAAAGGGTATACATTTGTTTTTTAAATATAGAGGAAAAACCTTAAGTTGCTAATTGTATCAAAATTTGCAAAAATAACGTCATATTTAAGAGTGTAATATAAGAGTAAGATATCACAATCAACATCAAGTTTATTTTAATTTATTCTTACCAGGCAAATACAGCCTACAGTTATAACATTCCATATCTCTATATTGGTATGGACCATAGGCATATATTTTTTGTTAGTACTTGGCTTATTTATTTATTTATTTATTTATTTATTGAAGTGGATTGCTTTTTTAAAAAATTTAAACAATAAATGTAACACAAACTAGTAAGTTTTGAAAATAAAAAAAATATTCACTATTCAAAAAAAAATTCAGTTTTTTCACCTCCAATTGACAGAAATGATATTGATAAAAACAATCCATTCTGATACTTGACTTGTAATATACTTTTATCAAAATGATCTTATTTCAGCTGATAAAAAATTGAATTAAAAATGGATGAAAAAATCATTTCCTCAACATTTTGATAGTATAATATTTTCAAATAACTTTTCATCAGATAATATATTTTTGATAACTTTTCAACTAATAATATATTTTAAGAATGAGCTCATTCAAATATTGCACAAAAAATCAAAATGTTCAAATATCACTGCATAGCTATGAGCAAATGAATTTACCAAATTTGTACTAATAGGCAATATAAGTAGAAATATTCTTAGAATTCAAAAATTGTACATCAACAAACAGAGAAATCAAATTTAATTTTGAATAAATATGAATACCAATTATAAACAGTATATCATATATAAATGATCTTTCATCAGCAAACAGAGAAATGAAGTTTTGATTTTGAATGAATTTTAATATGAATTATAAAAAGTATATTTTATATAAATGATCTTTCATCAGCAAACAGAGAAATGAAGTTTTGATTTTGAATAACTATGAATACCAATTATAAACAGTATAATATATATGAATGATCTTTCATCAGCAAAGAGAGAAATGAAGTTTTGATTTAAATAACTATATATTACTATTCTTATAACATATTTCAAAATATCTGTATTAATAATTATATTAATATGACTAGTATCACCAATCAAAGAAATTCAAAAACTTCTTTAAGAATATGAAAAAAATTTCTGTTCAAACTTATATACTGAGAATTTTGATAATGGATAAATCCCCTCCTGCTGAGCGCCAAAATAAAATGTAAACAAACATCGCAGAAGTAGAAACTGATTATCAAAGTTATGTAAGTCAACATTGAGTAAACAAAATCTACTTTAAATTAATTACCAAATACCAAGAAAACAAGAAATGATATAACTTAATCAAGATCACAAAATTCTGATAAATTGAAAGTAACATTACCTAACTGTCAAAAGACAGGCTTCGTGCATTCTTGTCTGCTGTTGATGAAATTTAGAATCAGTGTCTTGAAGATGAGACCAGTGGGTAGGTATGACAGGAGACACAAAATCCATTTTCATATTCTAAGTCAATTAATTATGTACAATAAGACTGAGAGCCAATCACAAGGAAGCAAGGCAAGTTCTGTGAGAGAATGAATTCACTGAATGAACCGGCATACACAACACGCTTCTTCAGTGCCTTCTGTCTCACTCTACTCTCAATAAACAGTCAGTAATCAGTCTTTAGTAGTAGCAGGAAAACTTGGCACTGTATTGGAATGATGGGGGTGGAATCATAACTCACTACCCTATCAAATGTAAGTATGGTACCAATTGGTTACAGAGCTGCAAGCTGAAAACCAGAAGTAACTGTGGCTTGGCACTATACACAATTGCTCCAAAGCTGTCAATTATTCCATTTTTTCTTAATTAAAACAAAGATAATTCTTCAAGTTTAAATCTCCTGACGTCCAATAAGCTATGCTCTAGAATTCACAGTATTCACTTTCAAGTATCCCAGTTATATCAAATATAAATTCGATCACAGACTTGAAAAAGATGTGTTAAAACAAACGTATTGAACAATAAAGTGTGCTGCGTACATGTAATTTCGCAGAACAATTTCAATTTTTTTAGGCAATTAATGTTTCACAAGTACTTGAACTGAACACAAAAACTGTTTGATCATTTGTAGATTTAAAAAAAAAGAATTTCAACTTGTTGAACAAGTCGGTCTTCTAAACTTTTACGCCAACACTTGTAGAAACCACTTACTAGTCAGTTAACTGTTCAACTAAAATACATACACACTTTCTCCTAACTTCAACTCGGCAAACAGTTTATAAAGAAAACTCAGGATATTTGTTGGTATAAATAAGGGGCGGTGAATTTAAGGTATCTATTGGTAGATTGAAAGGTAACACAGTCAATAAAAGGTGTATATGAAAGGCAAGGTGTTAATATTTGGTTCACTTGGTCAGTTGTATCAATTAAAACTATTCAATTAAAAATTTCATTCATAAAAATGGTTATTTTTATAACACAAATCCACATCCTTTCAGAAGATACTTTGACTGATACAAGGTTCATCGAAAGCCATTGGTCCATTTGAATTAGATTGTAATAAGTTTGATAAAGAAGAATCAATGACTAAGTGGTCCATATCACACCAGATATTATGATATTACCTATCCTAGTATTGTTTATAAGACGTAGTTCCCAGCATGATGTCCAACTTCTGATACATCTACATCATGATTATTATATTTTTAACATTTTTTTAGGATGGTAACAAATTTTACTACTTTTTGTTGTGGCCAAATTAGTTAGTTATACCGTATTGTAAGTGGTGCCAAGGAATAATTTTCTTGGACTCCAATTGCATTTATTTCTTTATTTCAATTACTAAACTAAGAATTATGCAACAATTCCCTCAAACTTTTCTCCATAACATTTTATTGTATTTTTGTCTTTTATTAGTACATCATTACTTCGAAAAATGTGCTAGATCATTATTTGCAAATGTAAAAAATATACATATCAATCTAAATAATTCACAAAAATTGCATTTATTTCTCTATTTCAATTACTAAACTACGAATTATGTAACAAAAACTTTTCTTCTTAACTTTTTATATTTTGTTTTTTTGTAAGTACATCATTACTTCAAAAAATGTGTTAGATCATTACTTGCAAGTATAAAAAAATATATGTATTTATTAATCTAAATAAATCACAAAAATTGCATTTATTTCTTTTAAAATTTATTTCAATTACTAAACTAAGAATTATGTAACAATTCCCTATAACTTTTCTCCTCTTGATTTATTTTCTTTTATAGATTAGGAACATCATTACCTCAAAAAATGTGCTAGATCATTACTTGCAAAAATAAAAAAATATATATAATTCACAAAAATTTGTAAGTGTAATATTATCCATAATATATCAATATAATTTAATTTTAACTTGGGCTAATGATATAATTATTTATAAGCCAAAATTTAAGGAGAATTAAAATTGTGCACCCAATAACACCTAGTGTTTACTATTATAATCATAATGTAGCATTAATAATAAAACCAATAGGCATTATTACACTCATAACAAATGTTGTGCTTCCAGTGTGACCAACTGAAGATTTCTGGTCTCAAAGGATCTCTAATTGGCTGCTAATCATTCAAACAGATGAATTTTAATGTTTTTAACAGGCATCCAGCGAGGGAAATAAAAACTTGCTCCTTTTGACATGTGAACTTTATCCACCTTTTGTGATTGTGTGATGGGATTTAAACAAGTGAAAAACATTGCCGTTTGTTTAGAACTCTGTCCTAATTACCCTTGCTTCTTAACAGTTGTTTTACACATAAAAAAAATTACTCATTCACTAACATTATGACTTATCATCATTTAACAGTACCTATATACCATACTTTAATATATATTTTCTTTAATCTAACAGAATAGAAAGAATTAAATAGTGATTTTTAGAAATCAGTTTGTCAAATGGTTTAAGTAAACAATATAATTTACATATTATATGGCTTATTCTAGGGCTCTGGTTCTGAAAAATGGAGGGAGCTGTGAGGGCTCAGTGAGTTAGACGCTTGCTTGCTAACCTGAAGGTCCAGGGTTCAATTCTGGCATAGATAATATTGGTTTTTTTTAACCCAGTTTCCCCCTGTAGGTAAGAGGGGCTGACATGGAAAAAGTGTCTAGTCGTTCGGATGGGACAATAAACCAAGGCCCCGTGTGCTACAGGCTGTGCACATTAAAGATCCCTCAACAGTTGGAAATCAAAGAAGAGCGGGCTAATGCCGCTGTCCTGGCAATATTTCCCTCATAGCACCCTGCATGACAATGCTCGTCTTCATTAGCCCACATGCTGCAGAAAAGTAGGACGGGACACCCCATTCATTTCATTTCATTTTTTCTGAAAAATGAAATTTTGTTTACAGGCTATTATTATTATTAAAATGACTGTTAAAAAGTTAACAGTAAATTTGTTTTGATTAGTTACAATTAATTAATTCTAATTAGCTAGGTGAACTCTCTATAAAAGTATATTTAAATTGCAAATAATGACCTTTGACAAAATAAACCTTAATAATACAAGGATCATTAAATCATAAAGAATTGCTATTATGCATGTCTTAAATCAACTGAAAAAGTTAAACTGTGCATGACAAACTATTGTCATTTTCAAAATTTTATTTTTCTGTAGGCTTTTTATCAATAAAAAAGGTGACTTTTTTGTCATTCACAATCTTTACAGATCTGATTTAAAAGCAAAAAAATATCATCCTGCTCCATAAAAATTCTCATGAACTTTGCAGGCCGATAACCCTAACTATCAACCGTCCATAGCAAACCTGCACAAAAATCTGAAGCAAAGGAGAGTACCTCAACCATGAAACAATTAACACATCACCAAACATTTTTTGATCAGAATTATGATCAGTAAATAATAGTCTTCAAATACAATACCATATCCTTCATTAAACTTGGTTTTTAACAAAGATACCTACAGGTGTTTAACAATACCAGTAATATATCACATAAAATTATCATTATTTCTCTCTATCACAGAAGGTGACAATGGAGAATAAACATAAATGAATTTCTATTTGTTAAATATATGAAATTTATTGCGATTTTATTTCTGATTTCTGTTCTTGTGTTTAGAGAAGAAAGTTAAATTAATGATTATGCACACCCTAATTTTCTGCACCTGTTTAAGATAATATAACAGGCAATGTAACACTGTGTGCAATGGGCGATATTTGTCAGGACAGAAGCCCATGTACATGTATCTGGGGAATTGCACAGCCTGTAGCTCATGAGGGTCTTTGTTTATTGATCAATCCAAATGACTCGGCATTTTTCTATCAAAACTACTATGGAAAAATCCAAAGGTATGCTCACAATCAATCCATGAATTGAACCGTGCAATCTAAGGTAAGTGAGAAAGAACCTATCTCCCTCTCAAACCAAATCCCAACAGAAAGGAAGTGAAGCAATCAAAAGCATGTAATGACAGATCAAATAGATTTTTATGTAGTGATTGACAAGCCTTTTAACAGGTGCACTCATTCATAATTGTCAAAATATTCTTTATTTTTTAATAACTGTCATCTTAGCTTACAAGCTGGCAGACACTTTCTGCCATAAATATGTGAAGAGGAAAACAATATTATGTATTATTAAAGTCCCTGATTGAAAACGGCCAAGGGCTTCAAGATAAGTAGAGAAAATGGGAGAAAGACTCCACATATTACAGGAAAAACTTTATTTAATTACAAGAATACTTACAATGCACGTTAGTAAGGATATACAGAGTAAGTAACTTTCACAAAAAGCAACCAACTTACAAATAAACCAATTTTTAGTAAAGGGCACCATCTTAAAGGGATACTACGTCTTAAAATGAACATAAAATTTAAGAATTTTAAACTTGGCCAATAAGAGCATATATTCATCAGTTGATATACCTGGTGTCATAAATAACATAACAGGATCCTTATATAATCTAATAAATCCAAAAAACTTATGCAACTAACCATTGAAAAACGCTTAATATTAACATTGAGTGTTTTTCAATAATTACTTTGTTATATGAATTTTCAAATTTTCCTGAATTTACAGGGATTCTGTTGTAACTTTATGACGCCAGGCCATATACTGATGAATATATACTCATATTGACCATTCTTGAGAACTTAAATTTCATGTTCATTCTAAGACGTAGTATCACTTTAACTGACATTGTACTTGTTTGAAAGTCTTACATGGTATATATTTTTATCTATCACATATTGTGGTCATTTTACAGAAAATTTGATATACATGAGTGGCATACTTGATGTTAGGAAATGACTTGCAAAATATTTTGGAATTCCCACTCCTGTTGTAAACTGAGTACAAGGGGAGGTGACCCATGGTTCCTTGATAAAGAAGCTTTCATATCAGACTTGTATTCCATGATTTTCAAAGAGACTATAAGTTATAATATTTGATGAAATAAGAAGGTGTTTAAGGTTAATTATTTGGTACGCGATAAACTTGAAGTCAATCCTCAAGAGGAAGTCTTGTACTCAACTATATTGTTTCTTATTAAACTATATTATCATTACTTACCCAGTTAGAACTAATATATATACCAGCTTCATATCCAACCATATCATAAAGAGATATTCTCCCAAATTTTACACATCAGTATAAAAAAAATACAAAGGAAGTATTCTTACTATTACAGTGGCGTATTTAGGGAGCATTGGCCCTTCCTCAAGGACTGTGAAAGGTCTTACTTTGAAGTGAAAATTAAGCTCAAAAATTCATATCAGGCAATCTGAAATCCTATTGCTTCTGAGAGCCTCTGTCAGCCCTCTGCCCCCCTAACCCTTCGAACCTCACCTCAGAGAGACAGCTCTCATTTTTGGCCTCCCTATATTTTCTAGATACTGGTTGGTTAACGTTTGCTTCCAGCGAAAGATACTCACTGGAGCTCTCTATATATAGCCACCTGTATACACATGGAGGCATTCTTATCAATATACACATGTACAAAGGCATTCTTATCAATATATAATATCTAGGCATAATTATCTATATACACAATATTGAGGCATGTATATCAAAATACACATGGAGGCATTCTTATCAATATACACATAGAGGCATCCTTATCAATAGGCCTACACACATAGAAGCATTCTTATCAACATACACATAAAGGCATTTTTATCAATATACACATGCAGGCATACTTATCAAAATACACATGGAGGTTTTCTTATCTTATAAATCTACAAATTGAGGCATTCTTATCAATATATTTGGAGGCATTTTTATCAATATACCCATGGAGGCATTATTATCAATATACCCTTGGAGGCATTCTTATCAATATACACCTAGAGGCATTTTTATCAATTTACACGATTCAATATAACCCTGGAAAAAAACATAGTGCTCAAGATTTGTAGAAGTTTCAGAGTTACTAACCTTAAATAACACAACACAATTTTATGGTATATTACTCCTTAGTTTTCTTGTACCCACAACGTTTCAACAATTTACATTGTCATCATCAAGTGAAGTTACTAATCATTTAAAGTCGTAGGCAGAGATCAGACATGACATGCAAGTAATGCCATGTGACTGAAATTGTTTCAGAAAGTCAATTCTTGTAGGCACTGGTGGTAAATTCAAGCTAACTTTAACTTAATATACTTATATGATACATATATACTTTTAATGACTAATATAAAATCTAGACAATTGTTTCACCAGATTCTAACTTTGATAATGGGGAAACAATAATACTTCATGCCAACAAATTCAATGACTTTTCCAAGACAAAATAGTATCTTATTTTATAATGTTTCAGGTTTCACTTCTCTTGCTCTATAAACCAAAGTTCCAGCAATTTAGATGATATAACAAATTTTGAACTTGTGGAGATGAAAACCCTTTGAAAACTATCTTGTAAAATTGATATTATCATTATTATTAATATATTATAATTATTCTAAATAATGGCAACAATCTTCAATACATGTATATATATATGTCTATTGCATACAATCAGAGAGAGTTTCAGAGTCCTAATTTATTGTGGAAATATGCATCATTTTATTGTAAAAATGTATCAATAATGAAAAAATACTCTTTCAAATTTCATAAAATGTCAGATTTAAGCCCTTATCTTTTTTCCATGGGCATCATCAAAAAATGGATCCAAACAATTTCAACACCAAAATCCAAAATTCTGCAGCTGTCATTGCAAAAAATATACCTTGTATGTGTATAGTAAAAACAACTAAGTTGTCTCTGAAGTGTAAAACTTCTTAGCAAAAATGTAATTAAGACCATGTAACCATCATCACCTAAAAGGATATCTCTTCACAGCCAGAATCCACTGATTTTGGAGGGGGCAAATCCTTGTTCTCATGCACTTTCAAGCAGCCAGCATTTTGTTTAATAGAATGCTACATGTAACAGATTTCTGTTGAAAACTTTAAAATTTACTTTTCTTTGAATTTCATCTTGGGCACCAAGCATAGATCACTGTTTATCCAGATTCTAATTGTATTAAAGAGTCATGAAGTACATTTATCTGAAATCCGTTTTAACCAGAAAAAAACAAGGTCTGGTTCTCACAATGAAGAATATATTAATGGAGACCAAACCTACACCATGTCAATAGTTTTTGTTGTTTGAAAGATCTGTTGAAATCATCAGTGGTTGAAAGAACAATAAGTGTTTAGAAGAATAAGGAATTTTTTACACAAGATATCTATATCTAATATCTATGATGGCTGACACCTTGGAGACGATCAGAAAGATTTCTCATGACTTTTCACAAGATCATTGTTTGCTTTTCAAACAATTTTCGATGTTTGGTTTTTGGTTTCATCCACCCAAATTTTAGAAATGATAAAGTATTCCATATACAAAAAAAAATATTTTAAGATATATGTATGTGGACTCTCTGAAAGCCATACAGCGTAGAAAACATTTGGGAAAGGCTAGGGCTAAATCCGTAATGTATATTCAAATTAAATTGTCGTTATAAAATATCTCTTCTTGACCCCCATTTCTCAAAAATGTTTACTATAAAATTTTGTTAAAGGGACAGACGTGCCATTTTGGGGGGTTGATTTTAATCTTAAAAATATGTAAATAGTCTTCAGAAGTAGTAGAAACGTACATAAATTGCATTATTCCTTAAAAAATACTTCAAACTAGGAATTTTACTCACTATTTCTATATATGTCTTTTCTATATATCACAGAGTACGATATATAGACAAAACTTTATGGAACAACAATCACAGAGTATCTTAAATTGACGAGTCGTCATTTTAACATTCAAAAGTGTTTAATTTCAGACACACATGGATTTGAAGAATAAAATTTCAACTGAGCTGTATCTTGATCGGCATAGCTTAAATATTGCCGTTTCTGAAACTGAAGTATGATTGGTCATAAAGAATGGCGCATCTGTCCCTTTAAATGTGAGTAAAATGTCAAACATAAGACAAATTTTGAAGTTTAATTCATGTAAGATTTTGAAAAATTGGGATCAGAAACTGTTAATTACAAAAATTACAATACAATTGTGATAACAGTACATAATATTTCTCTCAAAATTGCTTTAATTTCAGTGCAATAAGATGATATTCAACATAGTTAAATGGAAGTCGAATTCTTTGAAACTGAAAAGAAGTTTCTCCCACTGGAAGCAAACAATACCAATTGTGTGAGATAGTGGATGGCAGTAAATGAATATTTGTTTTATTATGTTTTCACGCAGAACTATCTTTAGTTTCAGCAGAAGGTCAAAACAAACAATAAAACATGGCCCAATGATTTAAACATCATCAAGCGAAAAGAGAATATTTCATCTTATTTGTTTGGCAGTTGAGATAAAAACAATGGATGAAGTCTAGGAGATTGGTTTCTCTATGAATTATCCATTTAACAAGGTTTACATGTGTTTACCTCTAGTTTACAATCATGTAGAAGTGATTAGTCAGGACATTCTACCAACTTGTTCAAAGTATCAATATCGACACAATGAGATCAACAGAACCCTTTTCACTAGAAAATTTTCTCAAGCAGACGTACTTAAAGGTGCAGCTGTAATAAGAAATCTGGTGGAATCATCAAGAACTGTTTGAAAATTACCAGTCAAAGCCTTGGCATTTCTCAAAACACAGTGGTCATTAAACAATTGACCATCTCTTTAAATACAATAACTATCATCAAAGTGACCATTACTAAATACAAATGACTAATTATTATTTGATTGGAGCACAAATTGCCTGAAATGATTAGATTGTAAATTATGTCAGACATTTTATACTAAAAGAAATGCTTGACACAGGCTTAGTCTCGTACTTAACTGTTACAATGTTACTGAAAGTCGAATTTCATTTCATTGACTAGTATCAAACAGCAAATCAAAACTTCTTTTAATCAGAAGGGAAGTTTTTTTCTCTTTTTATACCAAAAGTGAGAGGAAATACAATCTGTGCCCAATCTCACCACGTAAGACTGCCATTGCCTCGAGCACGGAGATCTCTGAAGCTATGATTGTAAGAATTATAAGAGTGACTAAGATCAAACACTATTAGAAAATAGATTAAAAATCATAGTAATCAAGTCAAAATTCCTTGCCCAGTCATTAGTTGTAGCTAACATGTTTCGCATCTGCCAGCTCAAGTCCACACCACAAGAGTCACCAAGTCCTTGACGTGGTATTACAATTTCCTTTCTCCACTAAACATGACTATCAAATCTAAACAAAACTGTTTTGTTATATAATATTCTAACAAAACGGTTGTGAATTTCCATTCCACTATAAGTTGATGACAGAAAAACAGATGGTTGTTAAACAGGGATGAGATCTACAGTCAATGTTTTTAATGTGAATTGGTAGAATTTCCACACCAAGTAATTATATTGTTTTAACAAGCAAATAATTTCAAACTTCAACAAACCAATGTAACATCATATTCATTAGACTGTTAAATATGTATCCAAATTTTCTACAATAATTCAAAAACGTACAAAAAACACAGATGGTTTGTGAGAGAGAAATAAACAGAGCAGTTTGAAACAATTTTCATGACATCAGTTCAATATTGAGTATTTGTTTATTTTTTTAACAATTTTCATTGAGCAGACGTAATAAAGACAGCCGTCAAAAAGACCAGAAGTAATGCTTCATTTCAGAAATAAAGCAGATGCAGGATATCGGATAGCATGCCACTATCAAAATATTTCTCAGAGTAAAGAATAATACTGCCCTAACTAAACACATAAAAGATAAATGGAATTTTATAATTTTTGTCTAAGATGTAAGACATGAAAATCTGCCTACACATCATGGAAATCCAATATGGCCATTCCACACCAAAGATGAGCACCGACAAAAAAAAATCCACAGCGAAAATAAAAGAAACTTTATTTTGATAATGAAACAGAAGAGAAAATAAAAATAATTTTATTAAGTACAGGTGCTTTGAAGATGATAGAGAATTAAGACAAGTTCAATGAAAACTATATAATAAAGAAAAATAAACTCTGACTGGAATTAAATAAGATCAAAAAATCAAATTCTCAGTCCAACTTCCTTCATATACAGGGGCTTGACGAATGATAATTTCATAATGTCCATACAATAATTCACAACCACTTGCAGAAGTTTTAGTTTGTAAATTGTTAAGCATATGGTTAGGCCCACAATTAATTTTACCTGAACACAGAACAATTTGGGTAAAAACATCAAATAAGACCAAGCGCTGAATATATCATGGTTTAGGTGGGGATGTATAGCTCTATTTTACTTGGCTCATGCTTAAACCTTCAGGTAAATTGTATATTTGGTGTGTTATTTCTGTATATCTGAATATCATCAATATAAATATAACTTTGCTTGGTGATACACTTTACCTTTTGTCATAAAGACATTGAGAAATTTATAATATGACTTTACTGTACAATTTATTTATGACATTCCCTACTCTTAACACAAAAACTATAATCACTCAGATTATGCAATAGACCCACATTGCAGAGTTTTCAGTAAGAATAATATAAATTTTTCAAGACTGGTACTACATCAGTAATGTACAAGTAATCTGTCAAAAAGCAGCATAGCCTTCCTTAAGAACAATGCTCTTTAATCTGTCAAAAAGCAGCATAGCCTACCTTAAGAACAATGCTCTTTAATCTGTCAAAAAGCAGCATAGCCTACCTTAAGAACAATGCTCTTTAATCTGTCAAAAAGCAGCATAGCCTTCCTTCAGAACAATGCTCTTTAATCTGTCAAAAAGCAGCATAGCCTACCTTAAGAACAATGCTCTTTAATCTGTCAAAAAGCAGCATAGCCTTCCTTAAAAACAATGCTCTTTAATCTGTCAAAAAACAGCATAGCCTACCTTAAGAACAATGCTCTTTAATCTGTCAAAAAGCAGCATAGCCTACCTTAAGAACAATGCTCTTTACTCTGTCAAAGAGCAGCATAGCCTTCCTTATCAACATTACTTTTTAATCCTTCGATGTTGGCTCTTCCTATCATTGTGAAGCACCAAGCGTTGGATTGTTCACCCACCAACAGGGAATGTGAGCTGGGTTTAGACTGTCGTGAGATAGTAGGGAACTCTGAATGAACTGATGGTCAAACTGTGAGTGTGGGTCAACTATGGACAGTCGAACAGATCAGTGGAAGGTTGGACCAGAATGTACATCCAAGCCTTGTGTGGGTGTATGGCTGTACAGCTGAATCTGTGATATTATCAAAATTATGTCTACTGTTAATGATTTACAATGATTAACATAATAAATAACTAGCATCATTGTATACATAATTTGTGTAGAAAACAGAAGTTATTATATGACTTATCACTATTCATTCTTAAATACATACATCCTGTTTACAGTTATAATATGTTTTGAAATAAAAGTAAAATATTTGGACAAATATCCATCTATCTATACCAATCAAATATATACTTTAGATTTTATTTTCTACGATATTTTCTGGCAAATTTCTTTGTCAAATCTGACATTTTAAAAACACACTTCTGATTTCATTGCAATGATTTCTGACAATCTGATGACAATAGAAAATTTTCAATCTGACATCTGACAAGACTATTGCACTAATTTCTGACAGATAGGAATTTTAAGTAGATCCCTGCTATCTGACAGATGGGATAATAAAGTAGATTACATGACTGATATCTGAGAGATGGGATTTTAAGCAGATCACATCATTGATATCTGAGAGATGGGATTTTAAGCAGTTCACATCACTGATATCTGAGAGATAGGATAATAATGTAGATCACATCATTGATATCTGATAGATTAGAATTCAAATTAGATCACATCACTGATATCTGAGAGATGGGATTTTAAGCAGATCACATCATTGATATCTGATAGATAGGAATTCAAATTAGTTCATATCACTGATATCTAGAGAGATGTGATTTTAAGCAGATCCCATTGCTGATATCTTACAGATAAGAATTCAAATTAGATCACATTACTGATATCTGAGAGGTGGGATTTACAATTCAGACATATCATTGATATCTGACTGTTTTTTGCCTGCTCAATGCTCATCTGAATAAAAACCTAATCTGCTTGTTAAAATTTCCTCAGACACAATTCATACATATTCACAATTATTACCAGTCCATTGTGTTAATATGTTTTGCACTTAAATTTTGGTCAGAATCATTGTAAAGCTTGTGTTGTTTCAACAATCAGTTTATAAGTATCAATAACAAATACACCTGTCACAGAGCATGGCATCAGCTGTAATTTTACATCAACCCTTTCCTGGCAACGCATTTCTTTTTATACAAGCTCTTTTATTATATCATGTGTTTTCACAATAGCGGAAACAGAATGGCTGCTTCCCAGGGTTAATCTCATTCTTTTCATAATAATACAGTTGTTTATGTACCCAATAACATGGTATATGAAACTGGAATATGTTACAATATAAGTACATAACCCCATCGGCTAGTCTTTAAACTTATCAAGTTCAGCTAAACGATTCCTGCATTGCAAACAATGAAACATCATCAATTTTCGTTTGAATTTGAATATCGACATCATCAGCAGAATACCGGTAGTCAAAGCCAAAATTAGCTTATACTAGAATGCATATTGGAAAAATAACCAAATGAGATAGTTAAACAAAATCAAAGTGGCATTATCTTCAGGAAATATGTTAAAATATTTCTACCCTAGTTAACATGAAGAGTTTGGAAATGATGTTAATGGTGAAAGGTCTTAAAAAACATACAAGCTTATGAAGTTCAGAAAACAAGTGTTAATAGCTCTTTTGACTGAAAACTTACTGCATTGAGCAATGTAAGAAAGGGTTTCAATTCCTGATACACAATTCGCTTTTCATGGATACCACTGCTGAGAGCAAAAGAGACCTTTGAAAGGCAAGAGCTGTTCAAGAAATACATGATTATACACAAATTGAAACAATTAGATTTGTTCTTATAGGTCAACAAATTAAGGTAAAAATGTTTTTCAGTTTATATCAGTTTTTTCCCAGGTTAGAACTGTAGAATGAAGTGTATTATTAAATAGCAAAGGAAACTCAGCTGGTTGCTTCCAACTCCATTCATCTCTTTGATCCTAGCAATGAGTTCATTAAGGAAGATGATTATCTTTACACAACAGAGGTTTTAATGTGCTTTATTATCTTTCACTTAAACACCCACTGGGCTACACTAACTTCTTCAAGGCAAAAATACCCAGTCTGTTTTTTATAAAGACAAAGGTGGCAGTAATTAGAAATAATGTCAATCCCTTTAATTCAACTATCTTATCATATACTTGACATCTGTGATGAATTTTACTTATTAAAAGTGTTATTTTACTATTCATTATTGGCCTGGGAAAATATTGTTTTGTTTTAACTACATTCAGTGGTTGTACATTGATTGATGGATTGTAAAGAGGTTTTCTATCTTTTTGGGGACACTGCTAGCATCAATTTACACCATTCCAATTTTCAATCAGACATCAAGTGATACACGCATATATTGCGACTACTTTTGATGGAATTGCAGGGAACACAGTTGTCTGTCTGAAAATTTGAATGGTGAAAATTGATGCTATCAGTGAAAACCAGGTTGAAAAATCCGAAGGTATTTTCTCGACCTATGCCAGGATTGAACAAAATTTGTACAAACATATAACTTTTAAAGATGATTTTTATTTATAGATTTCATGTACCGTAAAGGAAAAAGATCATTTTAGCCAAGGGTCAAATTGTCATTAGGTTAATATCGTGACATCCTTAAACACACATATCAGAAATATTTAAGGGTTTGATAATATCCTGTTGCAGGATAACACATATAATCAACAGGATCTATACCAATTGGTTACATCAAAGCTGATTAACAATTGTTCATGTGTGTGAACAATAATGCATTGTAATCGAGTTTCTCTGACATCATCAATTTAAGTGCACATTAATAAAAAAATTATTCTGTGTAGGAAGTAAATTCATTACTTATAATATAGATGATATTAAGATTTGAACAAGATGCAACTGTTGATAAAAATTAACAAAAACACCATAAAGATGATAAAGTGAGGAAACTATGAATTATCCCGCTTTGATCTGCACCAATTTTAATGAGGCGTCAATTAACAAGCACTACAATATAATGATACATCAGACAAAATCACCTCTTGGAAATTTGATTGAATTTCTTTTGACAAGATTTGAAAACTGTGAAAGACTCAATCGAAAAGGTTTTTAGTCTAAAGAATTCAAAAGTTGAAATGTTGCTTTATCTTGGTAGGGGTTTGGTACAGTTATCATTATTATCATGTTTTCGAATCAGAATTGATAATAAAAAAACTTGGTTCAGGGTTTGAGAATCAGAACTGGTTCCGACATCTTGATTGTATTTAAGACATAATGATGACATGAAAGTTAAAACTTTAACAACATCAAATGTTGATTAAAATTTCAAAGGATGAATTATTGCCTACCACTTGAAAATTACTTCTATCAAAACTGAGATCTTTTTACACAATATCAAAACTGTTTTCAGAATTAAAATGAAATGCACTGAATATCATGAGTGTCTGCTTTTATAAACCACAATTAATCAAACTTCTATAACACATATTTCAAGTGATTTCAAGTCTTTTTTATCACACCTATGAAGAATTCCAATTCAAAAGAAAATTGTATTTCTTGTTTGGGTGTGTATCTTGAGAGTTTGAGTGTGTAATTTTATTTGTAAAAGAATTAACCACTTGATTGAAATAACCATATAACAGGAAACACCAGATTACCATACCACCAATGAATACTGAATCACCAAGATACTGAACCACCAAGATACTGAAACACCAGATAACCATACCACCAATTGGAAAACTGAATCACCAAGATACTGAACCACCAAGATACTGAATCACCAATATACTGAAACACCAGATAACCATACCACCAAGATACTGAATCACCAAGATACTGAAACACCAGATAACCATACCACCAAGATACTGAATCACCAAGATACTGAATGTACATTGATTCCTGTCCCAAATGAATCTTTTTTTGAAGGTTTTTTTCTAAATGGTATAAATGAATTGTTATTAGTACAACCCATCTGAGAAAGTATCAACTTATGGGTATGCTTACTCTTCTAGACACCTGATACCACTTTTCATAATGAAATATTTACTCACTTATGATTGATATACTTTCTCATGTGAAAAGTTCATTAGCTGCTACCAATATTTTGTCAATATGCTGTTACAGATTTTGGGTTTTGTTTTGCGGATCGGAAAATACTTGGTTTTTTTATAAGCCACTTTGACTGGATTTTGAAGTCCATATGGCTTTAACAATTTAGATATCTTGGTACAATTCTGTCTAATAAGTTCTATAATATCTGAGTAATTTTTAAATATAATTGAAATGAAACTGTTAAGTCTGAATAAGCTATTTGGCCCTCTCTTTTCGATGTAGAGAAGGCGCCATCCAAAAAATTAGAATCAGTTTCGGCATTAGTTGTTTTTATGCAGGACTAAGTACTGGTTCCAAAACTCTGAAGAAAATCTTAACCTGATGTTCAATTCTAAATCCTTGATCTAAGGAACTTGGATCTTCAGTGAGCAATCATTCAATTTGCAAAAACGGATAAAGACTCAATGATCAAGATGTTGAAAATATTTTCCAGTAAATGAGTGATACAATATTTGATAATGACATCTATTTCTTTTTTAATTAATGACTGTGATTAGAGCTCTATCAAATTCTAGGCTTTAGTTAGTAACCGCTTTCTCTTTCTATATTATTTCTCATTGATCATAATACTGACACTATCTTATATATAAGATTGTCTTCAATTTTACTTTATAATAGATATACAAAATCCTTCTTTCGAACTTTACAAATCCATTGGTGTAATTTTGTAAATTCTTTCCAATTTGTTTGTTCATTCTTTGAATTCATGCCAAAATTTTTGCATTGATATATGTGCAGTGGCGGGGAGAACCCTTGCAGCACCAAAAGCAAGTTTTTCAGGTAAAAATCTCATAACTAGGGCAATCTCAGATATTTCGCCCCCTTTCGGACATAAACCAGACTCAGCCACTGTATATATGTATATGTCTACATTTGCAACTTAATAAGTCAATCTATTATAATTATATCATATATCGCTCTACAATTGATGTATAGAGCACTTTTTAATTAAAAGTATTTTGTTATTGTAAGCTTATATATTTTATTATAAAAAGCCCCTTTTTTTTAAGAGAATTCTACAAAATTTTAATACAAATATTTCGAACTTAAAACAAATCTCATTTTAAATTCTTACATGCTTGACTGAAAATTTCAAAGGAGCAGTGTGTAATCTACTCTGAAAGTAAGGAAAGTGTGGAAAATGTATGTGTGTCCAATTTAAAGAAAATGTTCAAAGTACACAAGGAAGTGTGGCATATTATATAATAAGGACTTGTAATTGTTCATGGTATTTATCCAGAACATGTGTTCAACAGTTGTAAGCCTTTAACTCCAATAAACAAACCAATAGAACAATCAAATTCTAATGAAATTCTTCCCACTCTTAATAACATTGTCTAAATATCTCTCAATAAAAACTTTAAAATGTTACAAGGGGTTTTCTTACTGGATTAAAGACTAGAGAAATTGTTGTCATTGAATTCATGTCAAAAATAACCAAAATATTTGTCATTTTTAGGGATTTTTACAATGTATTTCAGGAGTAATAAAATTACAGATGAAAACATTTACACAATGCAATGAATGTGACATAACTAAGTTTCAAAGATTTACACTAATGTGTGAAATTAGCAGGTAAATGTAAAAGCAAGGTTGTTGGTCAGCAAGTCAATGGGTCACATAGCATGCATTCTGAAATTTAGTAGCAGATTTGACATTAACCCTGTTTACATTACAAAAATTATCCGTTCTGATAACAGTTCCAACAGTAAAGAAAAATTACTGGTGTAAACAGTCAAGCGTTCTCAGAACAGTTCCAATTTGAGACTACCCAGGGGAGGTGGTCTCGGAACAGTTCTAAGAACGGAATAGTTAACATTTGGTAGTGTAAACTGTCAAATGTTCCGAGAAAAGTTGTTTTGACCGGTTATACAGTTTATTAGAAAATTAACTCTTTCATGAAGAGTTCAATTAAAATGCGCCTGAGAACAATAAATTATTTACACTATTGTTATAGAACTGTTCTCGGAACGTTCGAAATTGTTGTAGTGTAAATGAAAAATTTTTTTTCAATTTTTTCCACATGCAGGTCTAGATCTAATGTAAACGGGTCTTACGGTCATCAGAATGAATATTTTTCTTAAAATATTGTCATATATATGAATTTGAATAATTATATCTATTGATAATCAATATTTCATTCAAAATAACAATAATAGTCACTGTTAAGCAGTGGAGTGGAATTGAGTAGATTATCTGCACTTTTCATATCTCTACAGAAGGCTGTCTTGCTTAAAGGGAAAGTGCGCCATTTAAGGGGGTTGATTTGACTCTTGAATATATGTTAATAGTCTTCAGAAATTCTAGAAGAGTATCATTAAAGGGACAGGTGTGCCATTTTGAGGGTTGATTTGAGTCTTGAAGGTATGTAAATAGTCTTCAGAAATACTAGAAATGTATGTAATGTCTCAACAAAAGAGAACTTGTCTTTTCAACTTTCAAATGCGGACTTGAAATGGATGAAATGGATTTGAAGGTTCAAATTTTGACGGTGAGCTGTGAACACTACTACTGATTGGCTAAGTTAAAAAATACCGTTCCTTGGATTAACGTACGATTGGTTAAAACATATATCAAATCTTTTTAAGAATGTAAAAAAAAATTTAATGAATAATTTATTGGTTGATTTTGTAACTTTTTGTTTATCATATATAAAGATCAACTTATTAAAAATAATATTGGTACTAGTTTAGTACAAAAAGAGGAACTAAAAATTTTCAGAACATATATTTATCTTTCTACTTAACTCACTAAAAGACAGATTATAAACAACAGAGTTTGTTAACAACCACTATTATCAACCTATCTTAATTAAAGACATAACCTGATATCAAAGAATATTGACAATGACATAATAAACTTAACGATGACATCAGACATGTTGAAAATTTAAACAAAAATCTGAACACTTACAGTTTCTTAATCTTTGACAACTTTTGGCATCAAGTTTCTATCTGTCGGCACTTCCTGGCAGGCTTTGTAAAACTTCTCAATGAAAATGGTATCACGTTACATGAATGGAAGTCGAAACTTGGCTTAACTTTTATGAAATAGTAAAAAGAGTTGGAGTAGACTTATAGTAATCAGCACTGTTAAATTCTTCCCATCTCTTCTAGTACTTAGCGATTTCAACCATCTTTAAAAAATATATTCCCTAATATATGAAAAGAATAGGCGGATGTTGAATTTAAAATGTTGAAGTCACCGCGTTCTTCTTTTCTGTTATCATCTATTATCTACGGCGCTACTGTTAGTGTATAGTATAATGGTCCAAGCTGGCACCACAGGTGTTCCCTAAAAGATGCTAATTTCTCTGACTGGCACCAAGAAACAAAAGGTCTGACAGGCAGAAATGAACTAGTTGATATGAAAATGAGCCTGTAAATTAAATTGGGATAAACATTGAAACTGTTTATACTATATTAATTACAGTCATTTCAGTCTAGTTAGAAACACATTTTACACTTTATTTTTTAAACTCAAAATATATACATGGGGGTGGATACTTAATAGCTTAGTTGGCAATCATTTAGTGATTATTTTTGTTAACACATAAAATTACAAAGGGACTGGGGAAAGAGGCTTTTACCCAATATAATACCTCTTGTATGTATTTGTAGTGCAAAAACTTAAAATATCTCATCAATTTACAATAATATATTATATTGAAATTTTCTCCCCATTTTTTTTAAAACAAAAGCAACAACCAAAATACATCAAATTATCAAAAGTCTGAAATTTTGAATGAATTTTAATATAGTTTAAAAATGTTTATCACAACCACAGGCTCATAGGACCAATAATTGAAAAATTCAGATAATTGTTAATGCTTTATTCCATAACCATCATAATATATTACCCCAAACTGAACAGAAAGACATTTTTATCATTATTTGGTGAAGAACAATAATAAATTCTCAGCTATAATCTTTTTATCAGTTATTTGGAGAAACAATTAAAGCAAGAGTAGATTCCGTGCAAGAATGTCACTGTTAATAATTCCTGCTAATAGAATGTCAATTGTCTTGGGCTGAACAGTGCCACTGGAATGTGCCAGACATTGGAGAAGGTAACAAGAGAAAGTTAAATTGTGTTGAAACAATCAAAGCATGACACGCAAAAAAACTTCCAGATTCTTTTCTCAAACAATTAATTTGCCAAACTTTTCACTGTGTACATTTGACTAGATGACATATGATAGACAGGTAGTGGAGAATGTTAAGACAATAGCCTTCAATCTTTCACTATCTTTCATTCATTATATTCCCAAACTTTAAACATTCAAGATGCCTGTTGTCAGAAAAGTTTATTTCTTGCTAAATCTTTTATTTAGAAAACAATAGGATCTTACTACAACTTTTAAAATTTGAAACTTTAATGCAAGTTCACCTGACATATTTTAAATTAAATGGACATAGGACTTAAACAAGTATGGTTTCCTGCCAATGATCTAACATAAAAAATGGTTCTAGTTGTTGAAATGGGAAAAGGAACTGAGTCCCTATGTTACAGATCGTGCATGTTTGAGGTAAGCTTACCTTAACAGCAGTAGCCAGGATTTCAATAAAAGGGGGTAGGGGGGTGTCTGCAGTCTGCCCTGGTGTCTGCAGATTTTAAAGGGGACTAGAATAATGACTGGTCAGGGGTGCCTCCCCCTGGAGAATTTTTAAATGTGGACAGCTGGAAAACATATATTTGATTGCGGAAGAGTAAATATTTCATTTTTTATGGTCCCTAGTGGGTGGAAAAGGGGCATGGCCTTAAAATTACCGCCTAAAAAAGCAACCACCCAACAGTTGTAAATAAAACAAGAGTAGTAACATTAATGTACAAAAAAAGTAAGATGTAAGAGATGGAAAAAGCTTGTTGGATTTAGAAAGTTTCTGTAGAATTAAATACAATATATATCTATTTTGTATTGTTTCAACTACCAGTTTTCCTACGACAAATTAGAGGCATTGCTTGTCTTTCCAAATTGAATGGTCCGTGGAAGACAAGTTTCAATGAAAATACATTAGAGTGTAAAATTAAAACATCTCTGGTTTAAATTGTTATAAGAAATGACAAGAGATAGAATTGCTATAGACTAGAGTAGAATACACTGTGTTTTTTATACTGGTAACAAACTATCAGTAATTAACCATTCCCAGCATTTTTCAAGGCCTTTTGTAAATCTATCAACAATGTTTTGTTGTAGAATAACATGCCAGCTGGTAAAAAGTATAGAGTTACCTTTCCTTGATTAGCCTTTGTGTTGCTAAGCATACTTCCTGCAAACCAATTCTGTGAGAATTAATTGAGCTTGTCTCCACTTGTAGTGCTGATTGTTTTTCTACATATTCTACCATAACAAAATATCAAAGATAATGATATATGTATGTGCAGTGATATGGTAGTGAACAGACTTCAGTCAAATTGAGAAAAGTTTTAGGTAATTTTTACTTCTTGAACTGCATCTCCTATTTGCAATCCACATTTTTGATGAATTTTCCATGTTTCTTTACAATGAACCGGTGATTATAATATACTACAATAATGTAGAAAAATATGGTTAAAAAATCACTATGTAAATTTTTTTTTGCTGTATGACATTTTACAGCTTAAATCATACATAACTGGTAGCCCTTCTGAATTCCCCAGCATAAACTTAACATCAAAATGTCTAACCGATAACAATATATACGCTTAATAAATCATTACAATTTTCTTCAGGAGCGGTTTCCCCTACCTGACATTTTACAGCTTAAATCATACATAACTGGTAGCCCTTCTGAATTCACCAGCATAAACTTAATATTAAATGTCCAACCAAAAACAAAATATAAGCTTAATAAATCATTACAATTTTCTTCACGAGCGTTTTCCCTGCCTGACATTTTACAGCTCAAATCATACATAACTGGTAGCCCTTCTGAATTCCCCAGCATAAACTTAACATCAAAATGTCTAACCGATAACAAAATATACGCTTAATAAATCATTACAATTTTCTTCAGGAGCGCTTTCCCTGTCTGACATTTTACAGCTTAAATCATACATAACTGGTAGCCCTTTGGAATTCCCAAGCATAAACTTGCCAAAAAAGTCAACAACAAAAAAAAAGACAAGATAATTTAGCAATATAATTGAGGCTTCATTTTTTTTGTTAAGTATTGCAAATAATTTTGAAAGTATGTAAAATAAATATCTTTTAAATCTAATCCAAATCTACGACTTTCCCACAACATCATATTGTCAATCAAACAGTTCAATTGTTATAACTGTTTAAATCATTATATGTTTTTAGGTGCTTTTCTTCCTCCCACTTCTAATAGTGTTGTTTGCCACTGTATAATTACCATCTAGAGACCTTAAAAGTAACCAATTGAATTCCTGTGGGTACATTATCAAAACCATCTAGTTTGCACTCTTTCAACTTTTAAAAGATAACTCTGCAATATCTTTAGATACTCTGACTATGGACTTAGTAATATAGTTCCACAATGAAGATTTGAAAATGTGAGCTGAATTTAATTTAATAACTTTATGACATTCATTTGTACATTTCAAACAATTAATTTGACTTTATCAGTGTACTATAGGCACACAGCCCTGTCGTTAGGGTGGGGGCTCAGCAAGTGAGAATTAAGCCCCAGCAAAATCTTCTTCAGTTAAACAGAGAGATTTTTTCATTTACGATGTCTTTGTACAAGATCAAAAAGATATAGATTTTGATGCATTTTCAGCACCTCAAAATTGTCAGAAATTAGTTCTCTGGGCCTTAAATTCTTGCAATGTTCTGAGTGCAAAATCTTAGCCCAGCACCAATTCATTCCGACGGGGCTGTTGGCACATGATAATGGAGTTTTCCAAAAGAGCTTATCCCAATCAAATTATCATCAAATTTTTTATCATAGTAAATTTAAATCAACTAATCAAGAAAATTGCGATAAAAATTAATATTCAAATTAAATTATCATCAAATTTTAATTACTTTGGTAATATATTATAAACAAAACATTATTAAATCTGACACAAAATAGTGGAGTAAGCTTAAATACCAACGAAATTATCATTACATACCAAACAAGCAATTCTTTATTGATAGATATGTAATAGATATAGCCTAGTTTGCAATAAAATGATCAAAATGAATGTCGTGGGATTTTGATTGTATTTAATTCCTAGATTATCATCAACTTTTTTAGTCTTTAAATTTGGAATAAATCATAAAGGGATGGTAAAAAGGTTTTCTAAATATTTTATGTGACATCACTAATCGTGAAAAGCTTTAGGTGACACCATCAGACATTTTTTTGCAGAATTGGAGGAACCACAGACATCTGACTGAAAATTGGAATGGTGCAAATTGATGCTATCGGTGTTTAAAAAAGGTTGATGATTATCTATGATTGAAATACAATCAAAATCCCACAACATTTTTCTTAATATCTTGACTATCAACAAGCTTTGTTGCAATCAACATTTGGCAGCACTTATATAATTATTATTCATTATAAGTAGTCAGGTGTAAACACACCTTATCCATTGAAGATTCTCATGGCATCATTCCTGATAACTCTTAGATTATTTCCTTTCATTTCAATTGATCTACCAAATACATTTTCTAACGAAATGTAGAAGCATTTCTTTCCCAAGAATTAAATTTTAAAAGAACCTCATCAAAACATGTGAACTTTAATGAAGGATAGATTCTTTCATGTTATATCAAATTCATCAATAAAATTTGCCTTCTGCTATTCATGTTTACTGCAAACAGTGTGGGAAAAAACCCCAGTTCAATTCTGTAATTTTTGGAAAATGATTGGATTGAGAATGGTTTTTAAATATTTTTGTATTATGAAAGCAGTCTATTCTCTATGTTGAACAACAGACGTATTTCCTTTCCACCTTCATTCAAAATAAACATCCTGACTTCAACAAGTAAAAATACAGTTTAATTTCATCTCATTATTATAATGACGCTCCCAAATTGTTCTTAAAGACCTCTCCTGTAATAATTATTACTATAGTTTTACAACACATGTCATGATTAGTCTTCCGGAACACCTAATGCCTCTGCAATTATGCATGTCATCTTAGTTTGTTTTCAATAACCATAAGAGTTCATTGTATTATGAGATATGTACAGAAATTTTTTAATCTCACTAAACTAATCTTTTTTTCAGAAGAACTTCAAAATCGTCATCTTCAAATAATGAAGAACGAAATGAAATAAAATGAATGGATGTTTACGGCTACTTAACTATACCTGATTGGGCTAATGAATACAAGCAACACAATGTGCACAGTGTGCAATGAGGGAAATTCTATTTTTCATATCCGATCTTAATAGTTTAAAATCATCAAACATAAACTACATTGTAATGGAAATTCTTTTAACTTCTGTTTTTAGAGGTGTTGTTCCCATACTTGTAAAAATTTATAGGATAAACCTAAAAAAAAATGCAGAAAATCCCTAAATCAATTTCCCTTTATCATCTGCATCATTATCTATTAATAAAACGCATGACGAACTTTCTTCTTTTCTTTAACATATCTTCTTATCATAATAGATTTCTATATTATTATATTCATGCAATGAGATATTGCATCTTTCACAATAACAATGCACGATTTTTTTTGACACTTATTACAGTGCAAATATTTTTAAGGGCTTTATCTTCAATATTTTGGGTATGTTAATAAGTTGATGTATTGTTATGATTATACAATAGAGTTATAGAATTATTCTCAAATTGGGATGTCACAACAGCTACCTTATTCATCAATCTTATGAAATTCTGGTCCACAATTGAATTGTTGTCAAGGAGAAGAATAGAAGGTGTCAGAGCGTAAAATTGAGATTGTGAATAAATTCTAAGAAGAAAACTAGAGGGATGTCTATTCAATATTTGGGTGTGGTAAGGCGTTTCTTTAACAACAACCTAAACAAAAGGCAAGTTTCCTGTAATGTAGGCTATATCAAAAATATAGTTATCCCTATTTTAAAACATATTTCTACTATCAATTCAAATATTTCACTAGAGTGCATACAGTATGTATGGTTAGATTATGTTAAGGTGTTACGAGAATAGAATTCCCCCAAAAAAGCACGGGCCAAGGTCATGAAGTTAGAACTATTATTTCTAAGTGCTGTTGATGAATTATCACCTATATTTTCAGTTGGTCTTAACATTGGGACTAGTTCACTTCCTAACAGAGGCTTAGATGGGTAGGCTAAGATCTTCAACTAAAAAATTTGTCTGATATTTTGAAATTTTGTGAATCATACTGATGAACTCAAACATTGTAGTCACAAATTTAACAGAAAAATCAGATTTCAATATTCAGTCAGTTTACAAATAAGCCAGACGGACCGGCAAAAACAGCTCAAGTTTTTGAATGAATAATAATGTTTTGTTAAAACATTATGACATATAATTTACATTAAACATTATTTAGCTTAAAAATAAAATTTATGTCCCAAAATATGAAATAAATCTCCTTTTTTCTTATTGCAATTAATTTGTTTGTAAAAATCCTCTAAATTTATTATTTCTAGTTAGGAATTGATATATGTTTATAAAAAAAATCAAAAAAGTCAAAAAAAGTAAAGAAAGCATTTAATTCTGATTTATGCAATGGTTTGACAATATTTAAATGAAAACTCATCAATTAAAGGTTGTTTTCAACTGGTCTGATGCACAACAAATTTCTTCTCAATTAGACGTCTGCTGATATTTTTTTTCTTTTCTTAAATACAGAAAATGTTAATTGCTGAAAAGGTCATATTTACTTCATTCAAAGACAAATTGTCCAAAACCCCCAAATTCTTTTGGTCTTTAGGTGCAAATTGATGGAATTTAGAACTGGAGAAAGAAACAATGTCCAATTTAAGCTTCAAAGGCAATTGTCAGTCTTTTCTCTGTGCTAACAATAGGCTTAAGGTCTTAAGGTGTGATAGAATACTACTGTTGGCAGTTGGAAATCAAGTGTGAAGCTTCCTCTAGTCAAATAGTGAACACTGATCAACCAATTGCCGTTGTTTACTCTCATTTTAGCTGTTTGACTAAGACGGGTGCCGGCATTACGCCACCTGCTCAGCCTACAGTTCTATTATGTACATGAGGACTTGGAAAAATTTTAAGGTTTACTCACGACAATTGTTAGGGATTAAGAAAAGAATTTCAGAGCTTGATTTGCAATTCTGACTAGAACATTTTGATACATTCATCCCGCATGGTGGCTTAGCATTAAAATGCGACTTTACTGACACGAGGTCTACGAAAAAGGTAAAATAATGCAACTTTTACTTATATGGAAGGATTGTTTTCATTAAGAAGGAAAGATCAACGTAGCTGGTATATGACAAGTCGGGTACGGAAACTTGAATTGTTTACATCAGGTGGTAGGAGAACTATAGTCTCGCTCAAGACACCATTATCTATATTGAGTGTGAAACTCTTGTTGAAATAGTATGACAGGGGTGGAGGGGGTATTACTAGCAGACGACATTTTTTATTTTATTGACAGTTGCATCAATACCTGACACACTGACATTATCATTTTAAAAACTTTTTAGTCAAGTTGTATTCCCCTTTTCATGTCAACATTTTACCTAAACATAAGATTTTCATTTTGAAAGATATATTTTTTTGCAGACGACAATTTTTGAACATTTTGAGAAACTTTAAGATTTCCTTGTGATGTTGAACATGTATATATAAGTCTTGCAATTGGTATAGATGCCAAGTTGTTAATCAAAGCCTTTGTACCATTGTTTCCAAAAAACTTGTAAGTATTATCAGTTTCATGTAATAAGCCAATGAACTTAAAGGGATTGTAAAGAGGTTTTCTAAATTTATAATGTGTATCACGGACACTGATAGCTTCAATTCGCACCATTTCAATTTTCATTCCAACGTCTGTGGTTCTTGGAATTGAAATAAGCAATCATTTAGAATTGGTTATATACTTCTGACTTTATCATCTTGCCTATTGGTTGGGTCTTGTTCTCTTACAGTTCACTGAGAATTTCACTAAGTTAAAGTTAAGTACACTTCATAAAAATATGACAAAATACTTGTTTACCTTGTCTTTTATGTCAAATATGGGTAAATGTTGACTTAGGACTTTTAAGTGGACTATACATGTTAGAAATGGAGGTTGAATTTATCACTTAGAGCTGTTTTACTTATAAGAAGTAAGCTTCATTCATGTTCATATGTGTCAACATTTTGGATTCTCAATTTCAATTAAATGAACAGATGCGCCATTCTTTTTGACCAATCATACTTTAGTCTCAGAAATGTGAATCAGGAATAGTGTTCACAGCTCACCTTCGAAATTTGAAACTTCAAATCTATGCTTGTCCAGAATTATGATAAATATTAAGATACTCTGTGATATATAGAAAAGACATATATAGAAACATTGGGTAAAATGCCTAGTTTGAAGTATTTTTGAAGGAATTATGCGATTTTCATATATTTCTAGTACTTCTGAAGACTATTTTCATATATTCAAGACTAAAATCAACCCCCCCAATATGGCCCTGTCCCTTTAAAATGTTTATATTGTATGTTGTGACCACTTTAAAAGATGGAATATTTCTAACCTACATCGAATAACAGACACATTCTAGAACAACATAATGAATTCTTCACACGAAATAAAATTTTTCAGGAAAAAGAGATCTAATTTGCACACACAAAAAAATTAGAAATAGCCCATAGTTGTGCACAACCATACATGTTTTGGTATTTAGTGATTTTCTTATTTAGAGTTCTGTTTTAAAAGTTTCTCAGTCCTGACTGGTCAATCAAAACTCACACTAAACACTTGCCAGAAAGAAAGCACTATAAAATATGGTTATTATTCTAGCCTGTAAGATTTATGATTGTTTTGTCTATGATGACAATTGGTAATTGTTATCAGGAAATCATAGATATTGTTCTCACAATACTTATCATAAATAAAAAATTCTCACTTAAAGATGGCATCCCACTTTCCATGCTTGCTGATACTGAAAAAGTATGCTTCTATTTTCACTTCTACCATTGAGAGACCACTGTCATCAGATTGACTATTCTGTCAATATGAGAATCATCCCCTAATAAGTTATGAGTCCATGTACATGAATGATTGTACATAATGAGAATGACTGGCAGCATGATAACGCAAATGGTTATACAGAATGAGAATGATTGTGTATAGAAATGTAGTTTATGTGACCGACTACAGTATTGTTTATTATAAAACTGATTATAGTACATGAGACTACTATGAGAGTATTGTTTAGGTTGCAAATGATTAATCGGTAGGCAAATGATTGTGCAACATGAGAATGATTGTACAGTAAATTACTGAACAATTTTACAGTATGAAAATTACTGTACAGGATGATAATGTAAGAGAATAAATGTATGAGAATAATTGTACAACATGAGAATTAACTAATTGTACAATATGAGAATGATTGTAGTATATGAGAGTTTTTGTACAGTATGAAAATTACTGTACAGTGCGAGACTGATTGTATAGTATGATAATGTAAGAGAATAAATGTATGAGAATAATTGTACAAAATGAGAATTAACTATTGTACAGTATGAAAATTACTGTAGTGTAAGACTGATTGTATAGTATGATAATGTAAGAGAATAAATGTATGAGAATAATTGTACGACATGAGAATTAACTATTGTACAATATGGGAATAATTGTGTGAGACTGATTGAACAGTATGATAATGTACAATTTGGGAACTAAGAAAAACAAACTTCATATTAAATATTGTTAAATTACATTCATATTAGTACATTTTAAAAATAAAAGTGGGACTGTATATTTAAAGGGAAATAGTCAATATCTAGGGTTTGTACAATAACTACATTCTCAAGACTCGTAGACCGGAAAAATACAATCAAATACTCAAGTACTTTACAGTGAGAAAATAATTCATATTATAAAGACAAAAAAGACTAATTTCCTCTTAGACATTTTGATAATGAATTGTTTCAATGACATGTTAATTGCTTTACTTTTAAAAAGTCAACAACATCATTCAAAGGTTGGCCATAATTATTCATGCACAAGTTCAACCATTTCAGTTATTTTTTTTTGACTGAATCTATTGAAAATAAGTCTGCTATTTGACTTCTGCACCAAAACTAGTTCAATTTGAAACAGTAGTATACAAGAATGGAGGCATATATTTGCTTTACTTTTAACCAGATGACCAACCTTTAAAAGTGCCTAATTTTCCATAATTCATTTTAATAATTTGGATTGTGTTGATCCTTGAAATTGTATTTTGAGCCATCATATCAGAGAAATTAGGAACTCAGGCCCGTAGCCAGACTTGATTCTTCAGAGGGGAGGAGCAGGTAATATATCTGGAGGGGCAATGGTCTATGTTGTTTAGTTGCAGTAGTGGAATTGGTCTGTTGTTCGAATTGCCACAGACCCCCTGTAACTGGGGGCCTGTAAGCACTATTTTTCAAGTTTCAAGCAACCATTGTTTCCTACTTCATTTGGCAAGTCCACATCCAAAAATTACTATTATCACAGACCAGACATGAAACATGATTGTTTTAAACTCAGATGAAGAAAGGAATTATCATGTATGAACTATGTTAGAACTTGTACAGACAGAAGTCATGGTGAAATTAATGATTAGATACTGTCCAAGTAAAACAAAGTGATACCTGTCTTTCTGGGAGCTATATAGAGTCGTAAAGGAAGGAATAGATAGTTAGACTGTTAACAATATTAAATGACTCTACTAAAATAAGTTTAAAGATTGAGTTTATAGTGGTTTAATAGTAGTATAATACTGGAGATTATTTCAACAGATTCTTTATATAGTATTTAAATACACTTGAAAAATGCCATTAAATGCTAACAAATGCTCCTTTAATATTAGAGAGCACTTCCTCTCTAAATCATCAAGCTACTAATTTCAGGTGATTTTCAGATGAGACCCTGATTGTTCATAATATTTTTGGTCAACTTTTGTGTGGTAAATGCATAGAACACTAAAATACAGCACGTACAATTTTTATATTGAGAATTTTTCAGAAACGGGAGCTTGAAATTGCCAGACAAAGCAATTTTCTTGTGAAACATAATAATCAATATGATTGAATTTTTTGAAAATAGGCCTAAAGCATAATCTAATATCATTATTTTGAAATAAAAAGACGATTAGACAAAAATGTTGTAAAGCCTTTAATTTTCAACAAGTGTTTTGTAACTTAGTTTTAAAAGAACAGTCATCAATTGAAAATATCCTTATCACAAGTTCTCTTCATAATGTTTCATATCAAAGAAATATTTATGGCGTGTGTTTCTTTTCAACAATTTCCACCCAAAAATCTTTTCTCCTTTCAATTGAGGAATAAAACAGTTCTCCTTTAGTTGGAGTATAAAAGAGTGTCCTGTAATCACCAAAACTATAAAAACTCTCCAGTTTAAAAACATCAAAAAGTCTACAATTAAAGTCGCGTCTGTGAATATCATATGTGACTAATTTCTATAGTTCTGCTTGAACATTAAGTACTAGCTTCCTGCCCGGCACTTCCTAAATAGTCATAAATGGAGGGTAAAAGAGGGTCTTAATGATTTGAACATTAGAAGACAATCAGTCTTTCTTCTCCAACACTAAAGCTTAGTGTGAATTGCTTACAATCCAATTGACCTTAGGTTCCTGGCTAACTTGTCATTTTTCAAAATTACCGCCAGCACAGAATAATCTATAATCATAATTCCCATTTCTTCCTCTTCTCTCTTTCTAATTTTAATTGAAGACCATCAAGCGAGGAAAATGAGCCACTTTTTCACAATCATGTAAGGAAAATTTATAACAAATGGTGGCATTTGCCTTGCCACATATTATATTAAATATAGTGGAACAAATGAGAGAATTTTTGGAAAATGAGGCGATGAAGGATTTTGTCTTTGATTATAATGAGAAGAAAGTATAATCAGAGAGAAGAAAAGTGAGAAAATTACTAGTTTTATTCTCCAGAACTTGTCAAGTCAATTAATGAAGTAAACTCAAATAATAATCCTATATTTCACCATTTCTAGTTCTTAAGTAACCACCATCTTTTCTTTCCTAGCTTTTTTTCCTCAGAATGTTGTGTGTTGTCTTCTAATTTGGAGAATTATCTGCATCCATGCAATAAATACTCATTACACTGATTATAATATAGAAAAATGTAGAGAAAATCATGCAGAAAACTGTGCCATTTTAACAAAAAAAAAATTCAAACCAAATGATAACATTGGTTAAATAAGGAAGAACATTATATATTATTAATGTTCTAGAACTATCAAAGTTCAGAAATCACAGAAAACAAGATGGCCACCGAAATCATTTTATCCTTCTTTTATTTATACAATGTAGGAAAAGCCAAAAGGCTACAAAAATTACTTCCCATAACATGAGAAGACATTCTTTATCTGGGAAACAATATGTTTAAATTATAATAGCTTTGTCTACGGCACATGGTCCAGCTTGTCTGTCAAACTTTCAGCCATTTTGGTAGACAAGATTAATCTACTATAAACACTTGAAATCTAAACAATGCCAGCCTTTTGTGTTTCAATCATAAACAATGTTTTATCAGAAGTAATCAGAAGGAATAAACCAATTCCACCGGGTGATAAAAGACTGGCTTTGTCTGAACAATTCCTACTGTTAAAGTTTACAATAGTCTACCTTCTGGCTAACATTCTTCTACTGATGTTCAGATAGCTTCCTTTCAAACATTTCTCATGTTCTTACCAAGGTTACCAAAGTTAGAGTTTAAATCAAATTCAAGTTTAAATCCAAAGCTGTGCTTACAAAAGCCAAGTTAAAGTTCAGATCAAATTGAAAGCTTAAATCCAAAGCTGTGCTTACCAAGGCCAAGTTAAAGCTCAGATCAAATTTAGCTTATATCAAAAGCTGTGCTTACAAAAGCCAAGTTAAAGTTCAGATCAAACTGAAAGCTTAAATCCAAAGCTGTGCTTACCAAGGCCAAGTTAAAGTTCAGATCAAATTCAGCTTAAATCCAAAGCTGTTCCTGTCAAGGTTAAGTTATAGTTTAGATGAAATGAGACTTAAAACCAAAGGCATATCCCTTTAAGTCTTAAATAAGAGTAATAAGTAATATAAATTTCAGATGGATCTTCAATGGAAGATCATTCTAGCCACCTGTAGAAATGAAAGTTTCTAACTGGACCACAGGCCATGTATAAATTCTTGAAACAATCTTAGCGCTAGGATGTCCTTGGTTCTTATCTTCTAACATTGTTTCTAGGACACCCTAGCGCTAAGATCGTTTCGAGAATACTGGGCCAGAAGATCAACAGAAGAACAGAGAGAAGGAAAATTTGTTTATAATGAACTGGGCAGGAGTTTATCAGAAAGCCATTATGACATGACTAGTAGAGAATATGATAGCACTTAGTCTGGTATTAACATTATCACTACAGCACTAGGGAGTCAGCTTTTAGACCCCCTGACAATATGATTTCAAAGTTTTTAACCACCTCTTTTCTATTACCAAAATTATAATGGTATCAGATTAAAACAATATTTTAACATTTTTATCCATTAATATCATTTCAACCTTGACAACAAATATGATTTGTAGTCTTTTAAAATGAAATTTCTAAATACAGAATAAGAAAAATTTCATTTAACTGATAGTGAAAAGTAAGTATTGTTGAAGATTTTTTAGAAAGAAACAATTCCTAATTTTGTTTCTTCAATCCCAGTTGTATATAAGACAGAGTTATAGCAAGGCTTCATATGCAAAGAATAATGGCAAACAAACCTATATTTTCAAGTATGCAGGTGGATGAGCATTATTTAGCATGCAATAATAAACTTCATTACCAGTAATTGCATATGTAATAGATTTCATAATCATCCCTTCCTATAATCTTGTGTATCATTTGTTGCAAAAGAAAAAAATTACACATAATTAACCCTTCTGAGAAACTTATATGCAATATTTTTAGTAAATTTAAAAAAACTGTTCATACACATAATGAACCATTTTCAGAAACTTTTATGCAATATTTTTAGTAAAAGCAAATTTCTCTCATATGCCGATAACAAATCTAAATTCAAAGTAATTATAATTTATCACAAAAAATTCAAAAAAAAAAAAAAAAATGTAAAATATGTATTTAGATTAATAATAGATCTAATAACTTAAAGACAATTCCAGAAATGACCACACCAATTGAACTGTTTATAGAATAATCAAAGAACGGATATATTGTATTTAAATCTCATTAGAAAGATAATTTAGTCCACAAGTTAAAGTAAACAAAGTGTATTATATTAAAGGACCCCTGACTGTTCACCAGCTTTTCTATATTATAATACCAGTACAATAACACTTTTCTTATTAATACCATATGGACCTTAATTTTACTTATTTACTCTTCTCTTTTCTTATACCTATTAACTTTTCTTCTTTTAACCTATTAGCTGCTGATTCCTGTTTTTGCTACTTTTACTTTCTATTTCAGTAATGGTTACATCATCAGGTATATAATTAAATAAAAACATTAAAATAACAACCACTCAGAGGTAAGTCCATTTTCGAACTATCTTTGAATAGATAATATCAGCGCCTACTGACTAGAATACAAGTCGACTTTTTTGCAGTAGTTATGATGAGACAATTTATTAGATTAAGTAAGGCAATTTGCACAAGAAATATCAGCCATTGCAAGAAAAGACCATTTTTAACGATGGGGATTGCTTTTAAGTCAGGTACCATATATAGATATAAGCACCTGTACAAAAAAAATTTATCATCAAAAGGTTTAATAGAGCCAAAGTGGTATGGATATTAGTGCCTACAAGCCCCTCACCGGCCAAAAATTTCCATATAATTACTTTAAGTCAAATATGAAAATTAAGCAAAGACACAACTTAAGGCATTATATAAATCTGTGCATAAAGTCAGTGGGTAGTATGCAGTTTGTCTGCAATCAAATTAATATACCCTATTATTCTGAAACAATAACTCAAAGAAACAAGAACCAGGAGAAGCACAAAAGGGTGGCAAAATTGTCTAAATTACAGTTGAAAAAAAAAAAACTTTGCCCTTTGGTGTATTTGAGAGAGTATAGATAAAGTTTCTCTACACCTCAAACTAATTATCACCACTAGTAAATAACAATATAAATGACTAAACACTCAGATGTTAAGACAAGAAAAAAAACCTGTCTCCCCTCCCCAATGTGTGGCTCATGGTGAAATATGAGGTCAAACAACAAGGACCATACCCATTATGTAAACACCTCAAATCACCTTCATGTTAAAGGGACTATTTTCAAATAATGTTATTTTTGTACCCTGCTGAAAACCTTATCTTTATAACTTTTTAACTTTTTCAACGGTAGTCTGCTTATTAAGCCAAAGAAATACTAGAGGCTTATTCAAATCAAAGACCAAAAGCACTTAAACACTTAATAGGCATAAACAGTTCATTTCAAACCCTTAACAAGAAAGGTGACTGAAATTTGAAATTCTAAACAAAGGGAAAAGAACTTGAAGCTGATGACAATACTGAAGATCTGTGTCACCTGCAAGTTTCATGTTAATACAGACACCATATCAGAGACTCTGTGATCTACAGAGGATCTTTCAATAACTAAATGAAATTCATTGAAACTAACGTTCTATCAGAGGCCCCCAAATTTTTTAAGACTTAACTAAGCTTAAATCTATGATAGATTTTAGTGATTGAGCAAATAGAATGACTGGAACACAAAATTCATCTTAAATTTTCAAGAATAAGCCTCTTGCAATGATCTTATTCATATACTCCATCTGCAGAGTTTTTGCAACCCTCTGATGCCAAATGACATCCTGATGCCAAATGACAACACATCCTGATGCAAAATAACATCACATCCTGATGCCAAATAACATCACATTCTGATGCCAAATGACAACACATCCTGATGCCAAATAACATCACATTCTGATACCAAATGACACCACATTCTGATGCCAAATGACATCACATACTGATGCCAAATGACAACACATCCTGATGCCAAATGACATCACATCCTGATGCCAAATGACATCACATCCTGATGACAAATGACATCACATCCTCTCTTTAAATGAACTAAACAAAAGATAAGTACAAGTGGAAGGTTATCAGTGTTGATGACTATAGAGGCTAACTTGCTAGCAACTTCAGTCATCCTATTACCGAATATCTTGTCTATATGGGCTACACCAGAGAAAACATATTTGTACTGCAACTATTATCACAATACATCTAACACAAGGTACTTGTCAACAAAGCCACGAGACAAATTAAAATATCTTTTTCACTCCAGTGTCACATTTAGACGCTCATCAGATAACTTACCTTTAAAGGTGATCTCTACTTTATTTATAGTTTGTCACCAAATTGATAGAAAAAAAAACTTACAACCACTTTCCACCAATTAGAATTAATTCTTCAAAATTTGACAAGAGGAGTTGTCAAATGTCGTAGCAGTCAAAAGCAATTAGTGAATATTTGAAAAGTTTCAAATACAATATACAGAAATGTTTCCAAGCCCACATTTTTAGAAAGATGTTAAGGTAGAAGTTAAGGAAACTTACCAAAAGACTGCTCTTCATAATTTGGTTTTCTCTCTTTCCCTGAATCTTTATCACCTGAAAAACAGAAAGTCACTTTTTTTTAGTATTTGTGTCCATATGAACTATAATAGATCTTTTGCTCATTCATAGCAAAAGCAATACTTACTAAAATTGCATGGGAATTCATTTTGCCAGATTTTAACTGTGACCTTTTGTCTTGGAAACCTGACATCATTTGAGTTATGACATAACAATACTGATGACATCATAACAATACTGATGACATCATAACAATACTGATGACATCACATCAATGAAAACTATATTTTTTATTAGTGAAACTATATTTAATGGTTTTGAAAAGAGTACATAATTTTAACTTAGTAAAATAAGTAGTAAAAAAATCAGAGAAAAATTTGCTTGTCAACTACAATACATAAAAGATCCACAAGAAAGAACAATATTCCAAAATATGATCTTTCTGTGGTTTCTTCAACAGTCAAAGACACCTATTCTTAATGTTATTCCACTATTTTCACATTAAGTTTAGCAAAAAACAAACCAAATACCAAAGAGACAAAGAGATAGTTCAGCTTGAAGCTCTTATATCCAATTCCAATCAATTGTGCTGTGGTAACCAGGTAGACAACTGTGACAGGTGTTGTTAGCAAGGCCTGTTCATTTTTTCAGAACACCTAATGCCACTCTGTAACTGTGCTTTTTTTCACTTAATTGCTCTTGTAGATGGCTGTAAAAAAATGTGTGCTTGTTTCACTACAGATATATATGGCCTCCACGTATTTCATCAGTAACTCTAACATGACAAAGGAACCTTTTAGTCAACTAATTTGAATTATTCAGTTGTATGTCTGCTCTAAACCCTTTAACCCTGTTCTATGAAAATATCTTCAATATACAATGCAAAACTAATACAATATATTAGACAATTTAGATATTCATGAAACTGATATCAAACCATAAGAAAAGTATAACCATATACATGTAATGAAAGAGAAAAAAAAAATACGAGTTTTAAGTAGGTCTAACTTGTTATACTGTACTTTATTTAAGAATTAAGTGTAGGTGTAAGAATACTGATTAATGAAATCATTTAGTACTCTATCTAACCACCAAACAAGTCCAGATTAATCGACTAATTAATTAGATGACGGGGTTAATCAAGTTCGCCTCTTTGACGATTTTCACTCTCTAAAAAAAGAGGAGAAGAAAGATAAAGAGTGAAGAAGAGCATCGAGTTAATAAAGAAATGAATATATCATACTTGTCAAACATCAAAAACTTTCAAATATTATTAGCAAAAGAAATGGTAAAAATATATCAAACAATAACCAAGCAAGTAGTTCTTCTTGTCTGAAACCAAACTTTAGAGAGAAACTGGTTTACCAAGCCACAGAACAACCTATCAAACAAAAAACACACCTTCATTTTTATAATAAAACATGCAAGTGGAGACAGACAGACATTTGTCAATCTTGAACCCTTCAAAATATCACCCTCTTTACCTAGTTTAAATATTGCCTATACTTTCTTCCCTTTTTTTCTTACAGGTATAGAAAGTAGTGCTCTGTTAAATGTAACGAAACTGGGCAAGGGGCAAGAAAAAAAGAACACTGTTCACATAAAAGATCTTTTTTCTATATCCTTTTTTTTTTTTTTTTAAAGACCGACTGTGTTGAGACCATCGCGGAAAGGTACGAATTTATTTAAGGTCCCAAACTGACTCTGACCATATCCTTATTTCTTTCTCGATTCAACATTTTTTGTCCTTCTGCACATAACAATTGATGTTTCAAAAATTTCTCCTTGGCCTGTGCTTTCATAATTCAATTACACATGTTATTACAACCACTCTCAACTTAATATTTGATTGACATCCCTCATAATTAATCAGGCTAATTTTGCCACATGCGTATATGAATATTAAGCTATATGGTGATTTGAATGGAATGTGCCATCCATGTCTGATTTGAGGTCCAAACTGCATGTGGCAGGTGGGTCTAAATTCTGGAAAACTTATTCAATAAGGTAGTTCAAATGAGTTATCACATATTCATAACCAAAATTACGTAAAAAAAAAAATTTAATTAACAGTTTTATTTAATTGCTGAAGAACTGAACCTCAGATCTTAATACTGAAAAGAAACATGGATAGCTTATACTACGTTTTATCAGTTGGTTATGCAAAAATAAGATGTTAAACAGAAGAAATCAGTTTTCAAAGATCAGATGAAAACTTTAAACTGGAACATAATATATCCTGGTACAGCACCTTTAAGAAGAAAAAACTAAAAAAAAAAAAAACTCAATCTCTTCTTTGTGGCAACTTCTTTTCAAAATTACCGATATCTTCTCAACTTTTGTAACAAAATTTAGAAAATCAATTGGGGAATTGAATCTGGCTAATTTTCAATGGTGTATTTTGAATGTGTGAATGTTTATCTATAGATATAATTTACTAAATAAATTCTAAGTTTCTGTGATGAGTATATCACAGTATTCATGTTATATACTTAATATAGTAATCAAATACCTCTCTCACATACTTCCTATCTTTATATCTTTCTAACTTCAATACCAGCAACTTTGAACCCTGGTGAAAACAGCACAGAAATATAATAAGTGAACAAATGGCATTATTCATCACTAGACAAGGGATTCACAGGAAACTTTCTTATCAACAACTTCCCAAATAGAACTTCATTCAAACATACTACTGGGTGTATCAATTTATGAATACCCTTGATCAAAAGCATTTCACTTTTCAAAACAAACACCAATTTTAAAAAAAATATAGACATGACGAGGAAAAAACGTTAAGCATCACGATATTTATTGTATTCTTATAACAATACTTTTAATTTCATGATCTATTCTACTATTCATATTAAAGGGATTGTAAAAAGGTTTTCTAACTTTTCTGTATATCAGGGACACCGATAGCACCAATTTGCATCATTCCAATTTTCAATCAGATGTCTGTTGTTCCTGCAATTCCACTAAAACTAAGTGTTTGATGATGTCACTAATCACGAAAGACCTTATGTGATAAAGCATATTTTGTGATTAGTGACATCAAACACTTCTGTGTAGTTGAATTGCCGGTAACATAGACGTCTGATTGAAAATTGGAATGGTGCAAATTGATGCTATCGGTGTCCCCGATACACATACAAAAAATTAGAAAACCTTTTTACAATCCCTTTAAATCTATGAATAACAAGGAAAATATTATGTGACTCATTAGCACACATCATTCATATTTTATAATCAATAAACCCCAAAAACCAAATAGCTAAGTACAGTAGTCCAAACTTGTAGTTGTAGTTGAAGCAAAGTGAACAGAGCTCTCAAACCTCTTGCCAGGAGTCGAAATCAAGTCAAAAGGAAATTAAGTTATAGTTTAAATTAACACACTTGAGTCAATTATGATAAAATCTTGCATATTGTTTATCATTCAAACACTTTCGGTTGGTCAGTGTGTCTTCTGTCATTGTCCACCATGACTACACTCCTTTTTCATCCTCAAAATGTTTCATAGAATAAAAATTTAATGAATATATTATATGACAGTAGAGTTGAATAATGTATAATATATAATACTTTCTTTATGTATTGTAAGCTAGATCAAAGTAATTTCAGTAAATAATATAAATCAATAATAAACAATAACATTATTTTAAACTATAATAAAAGAGATTATCTATGTAGACAGTTTCAGTATTCAACACCAACAATCAAATAGCTATCATCTTATTTAAGCCAAACTATACACAATTTCTCAGACCTCTCTAAAGTTACTTTAAATGGATTGTAAAGAGGTTTACACTGATAGCTTCAATTTGCACCATTCCAATTTTCATTTTGACGTCTTTGGTTTTGGAATTCTACTAAAACTTATGTGTTGTATGTCATCACTAGAGGGTGCTACCAGAAACTACTATTGATATCTATGCAGTTCCCCTCCAATGACTAAAATGCGTTAGTTTTAGTGGAATTGCACGAACCACAGACATCAGAATGAAAATTGGAATGGTGCAAATTGTTGTTATTAGTTCCCCCGATACACATAAAAAGTTTAGAAAACCTCTTTACAATCCCTTTAAGGTGCCCTCATACAATGGTAATTACCAGTTGTGAATAATGAAAGTGGCCATAAGTTCCTAATGGTTTTTTTTTATTCCTTTTTTAACCAGACTTCTTTAATTCAATAAAAACATAACATTTTTAAGTCCCTAATATATTGCTACTTGCTACATTTCAGCAATTACATACTGAATTAGTCAAAGAGAAGACGAATAATAAAAAAAAAGAACAAGTATAAACAGTTTAAACCGCAAAACAAAACTCGAAATCGAAAATAAAAGTCTGGTAATACATTGGTAGCAGCAAAGTACCTTAACCATCTAACTATGAGAGACAGTGACTTTAAATATAATAGTGCAGGATATTATACAGTGAAGGAATTGAAGTGTCTAGAAAACAACAATTGTTGTAACATTTCTACCAGTTAGAAAGTTGAGATGAGAGAAGGAAGACGATCTATAAGAAACTGATGTATTGATGGTAAAGAAATCACTGCATCACCAAACACAATAGGATTTAATTGACTCATCAGCGGTGCTATTATCTGAAATTAAGATCAATACTCAACTGCCATTTGGATATCCTCAGAATAGATGGACTATTGTTTGCTAGCCAATTAGTGACAGTGATTTATAGCAAAAGGTGACGATGGAGAAAAATGCAATTATGAAAGTTGGTGAAAGATGGTCAAGACAAACCCCTTGTTGTAATGAATCAAACATTGAATTGACAGATTCTGTCTCACTCTTCAATACAGTTGCCAAACACTTTCAACCCATTTCTAACTCATTTTTCTAAAGGGACGCTTTTACTTTCTACATCACAAAAAAACTCTAAGACATTTGCGTTTTGTGTAAACATGAATAGTGTAGCTTCCTATTCTCCAGTGTGTTTAAACTAAAGAATTTTAACGGGTGATTCTCCTCGCTTCATTAGGTCATTGATTAGTGAATTAGTAGACAAATTAAATCTGTTCTAATCTCAACTATTATTACACCAACTTGAGGCATACATCACTTTTAACATTGCAGATAACACACAATTTATATTGCTCATAATAAATCATTCAATTAAAGAGACACATTCACTTTTCAAATCATTCAGAAACTTCAAATAAAATATTCTTTTCTTCATGAATATAAATGTCAAATTTTACATAATGCTTGTTTTTGGGACAAAATTAAAATGAAATAAATGGAGTTTTACGTCCTACTTTTCTGCACCATGTTGGCTAATGAAGAAGGTCAATTTCATGCTGGGTGCAATGAGGGAAATTTTGCCAGGACAGCGACATAAGTCTATTCTCTCTCTCAATTGTCAAAGGATCTTTAATGTACACAGCTTGTAACACATAGGGACTCGGTTTTTTAAAGATAAATGATAATATGAAAACATTTCTGGAGTAAAAAATCTTGTATATTATAAATAATTCTGAATTCAATCATTGACAGCTTTATTGATTAATAGAATTTTTCAAGGGCAAGAAAAGTAAGATTATTCTTTGGTATTTAAGCACACAAAATCTTATTAACTTATGCACTAGTGACAATTTGAGACAATTTGACCGGTCTACTGTGTCCCTTTTGCAAAATTTTTTTTACACCAAATAGAATAGTGATGTGATATTCAGAGAAAGTTTCTGTAGAATTACAGGAATCACAGACATTGTACAAACAATTACAATGGTGGGGCGAAATATCTGAGATTGCCCGAATTTCTAATATAGTTGTGAGATTTTTGCCTGAAAAACTTGCTTTCGGGGCTGCGAGGGGGGGGGGGGGCTGCCCCCTCTGCCCCCCCTTTTGGCTCCGCCACTGGACCTTGACATTTCTTAACAACATTCAACAAATATATACTGTATATAATATATATATAATAATTGAATATAATTGAATCAGACCATTATTAAAGCCATACTTTATTTTATAAACTGATTGCATTATTCAATTAAGACAACAACAGTCAATGTCAGAACTTTTGAATAAAACGTAAACATCCTTCAAAACAATACAATGTTAAAGCCACTTGTAACAATATTCTTCTACCCTGTTGATTGGAACTTGTCCAAGAACAGCTAATCCTAAAAAATATTGTGAAACTTTAGATTTTCTTCAACATTTCCCATACAAATTAGCTTTCTAATTGCCACAGGGGTGTGTCAGCCACCATAAACAATATAAATTTCTGACAATAGTAAAAGAAATTTGAAGGCAGGCGGACCAATAAACAAGAAAGCAGCAGACAACAACAAGAGTATTAAATTACCCAAAAGACAAGGCTTAGTGGTTCCCACCATTTCCTAAATCAAAACATTCCTTCCTATCTACTGACCAGTAGCTTGCACGGCATGGTGTCATTTAGATAAAGCTTATCAAAATGCATAAACAAAGAGTGGCTAATTATTTGAGTGGTGGTGCCAAGCAGTAGAAAAGAATAACATGAAGTTTTATATTACAGTAAGTGATTACAAGGCTAAACCTTAGTGGAGTATATCAAAAGTAAATTATGAATTTGTTTGATATCTAAAACCAATTGTTATCAGTCTGTTAACTTCACAAATTACTGGCATCTACCATTAAATTATATATTTACAGTTCTAGTACCAGACATGTACTCTATCTTGACTGACTGTGTTGTATGTATTGGGCATGGACATAAAAGAGCAAGCAAAATATTTGTTAGAGAAACCTTGAAACCTCATAATATGTTGCATATCAAAAATTTTGATTCATTTATTTCAAGTACAACTTAAGATTCAAAGGGACAGTATTAAACGTCAGCATTTTTTGCATTAAGAAATTTAGTTTTTTATAACATATAGTTTTTTTTTAATATCAAGAACCATAGACTAGGATTAAAGATACAGAAGAAAATAAAAGAAACTATATCAACACACTGATTTTTTCAAAACTCATACAATACCAAAACTCATATAATAACTCATACAATAAGATAACTCATACAATAACATCACTCATACAATAACATAACTCATACAATAACATAACTCATACAATATAGGCTAATGCAACTCATACAATATCATAACTCATGCAATAACATAACTCATACAATAACGTAACTCATATAATAATATAACTGATACAATAGCGTAACTCATACAATAACGTAACTCATACAATAACATAACTCATACAATAACGTAACTCGTACAATAAGATAACTCATATAATAACATTACTCAAACAATAACAAAACTCATACAGTAACATTAAAACATAACTCATACAATAACATCATACACTAACAAAACTCATACAATAACATAACTCATACAATAACATCATATACTAACAAAACTCGTGCAATAACATCATAAAATAACATTAAACATAATTCATACTAATACAATGACATCATAAAATAACATCATACAATAACATTACTCATACAATAACAAAACTCATACAATAACATTAAACATAACTCATACAATAACATTAAACATAACTCATACAATAACATATATCTCAGACAATAACATATCTCAGACAATAACATCATAAAATATCAAAACTGACGTTCTTTTATTGTTTTAATATCTTTTCAATGAATTAATCTGGAAAGATAATTATAAAATAGCTATACTTCAATGCCCCTAATTTGATTCTCTTTAAATTTGCCATGAAATATAAAAATGTTCAGCATGGATGACTTATGAAAGGAATTTGAATTGCTCATTAATATTGAAGAGACCTTTAAAATGAGAACTTGTATTTTGCAGAACCTTGATTGATTTTACACTTTTTGTACCTATACAAATTTCAACTTAGACAAAATCAAAATTAGCTTTGTTTTAAACTTAGACCAGTTGTTCAAATGTGACTATAAACTGAAGCCCTATGTACTACAGGCATTCACGTTAAAGATCCCTAGACAGTTGGAAATCGAAAAAGGGTTGGCTAATGAGGCTGTCTTGGCAAAATTACCCTCATAGCACACTTCATTAGCTCAATTAGGTGCAGAAGAGTAGGACGAAATTTTATTATAGAATAGGATTGATAAAAATATTCAGACTTTTCCTTGATTTCTTATCAATATCTTATATATATATTCCTATAAAGAAGCAGACCATGCTTACTCGTTTCGAAACACCTGATAGTACTTCTCTTTGGAGGAATCCACTACTAAACAACTTTTACTCTCGATATTGCCATACTTTGGACGAGATTTTTCAGAATTTTCTTTGGCCTGATTTTTATTTTTAATAATTAATTAAAATAAATTAAAAATAATTAAACACAAACAATAATTTAATACCAACTGAGTGAGAGAAAAATGGCTAGGGGGAAGATTTTGATTAAAATATTTTCTATGTTAAGAAAATATTGATAAAATAAATAATATTCTTGTCATTTGATATGTATATGATTTTTAACCCCCAAATCTTATCCTGTAGTCCAAGGGAATTGAGTACATAATTATTTATAGAGCAATTAACCATGGCTATAATTTGTTAATAAAATACAAGTTTAAGTACAATTTGTAAAGAGGAGATCTGATTAATAGAAATATTATCTTTATAGTTTTTATCATTAAACTTCCTCACTTTCTTTTACAATGTTTTCATTAATCCGAATATACCCCACTTTACTGTAGAGTATTGAAACTATGTTACTTTCCTCATTGAACACTGCATGACAATACCCACCTACATTTATTAGTCAATCTAGAAGTTACATTGCATTTTTGTCTGCTTTGCAACGCATAGAACTTCACAAATAGCAATCAAAAAGCCCAAAAAATTGCATGACAATACCCACCTACCTATATTAGCCAATTTAGGAACATCATATTAAAATCTAGAAGTTACATTGCATTTTTGTCTGCTTTGCAACTCATAGAACTTCACAAATATCAATCAAAAAGCCACAAAAAATTCATCACGGTAGACATGAATTATTAGTCCAATAAATATCTTCAAAGTGAACACCTAAGCACTTTCTGCCATGCTTACTTTTAAAGCCAAATTAGAATCTCTGATCAGAACAGATTTCAGTTTAATCTTTAACATTTCAATCTGGTGATATTGCAAAGAGTTTATATTATCCAGAATAGAATATCAGTAATGGATCTAAAATAATTTGATTAAAGGTGTAAAATGTGGATTTTTGAGCCTTATAACTGAGAAACCGAGCGGAAATTACCCGTTAGCCTGCAGACTCAAAACACATATATCATTTATTTATTTTCTTAATAAATTTATAAATAAGACTGCTGTGTAAAAAGTTCACGATTGCTTATCCAAATTGATAAACAAAATATTTTCATAAAAGTTGAAAATACTTGAATATTTTGTACTGTTTGGCATGAAAGTCTACTCATTGGCATCTCTTTTTAAATGTTCAACTTCATCCCGTATGAAAATATTGTTAAACTAAAAAGTATATTTTTCTAAAAGAGAATTTCTTATTGTGTATGACTTGACAAGACAATATGGAATAGAACTATTTATTTAAGTCTGTCTCAGATAAAATAACTAAAGAATAAGACAGCATCCTTCATGTCTTTTCCATGATTTAATACTTCTATCAAATCACACAGAACACCATAAAGAATGGACACATCTCAAGTGGAGGCTATTCAATCTATTGTTACACAGACAATAACGCTATCAACCCAACGTTTGTCTTGTATTGATCAACTGCAGAAGATTTGTTCAGGAAAACAGAATTACTTAGCACTTCGTGTGGTTCTATTGTCACATCTCTTGTCAGACGGTGAGTGAGAAATGTTCAGGGCTAGCACGGACCAAGACCAGGGAATTTCCTTTCGATCAATCATCTCGAGTAACATTATTATCGGACATGACAGTAGTGTTTACCGACACTTAATTAATGTTCAGATACATCTCTACTGTCGTGATTATGGGAGCTGCCATTGTTGTCAAATTATGCAGCAGTGTGTGAGATTAAAGAGAAAGCGTAGTAGAAGAGATTAATTCAGACTGTTTGTCGATTGACACTTCACTATTCACATTCCATCACATCAACTTTTATCATCTTCTAGTCTTAAAGGCACCTTGTCTCATAAAAATACCACTGCCAATAATCAAATTAAACACTGTGACAGCTTATTAATTTTGATGAGCTTTGATTTTACGACTTGCCATTGTGTCGCTTTGACTTGAGAGGGAAGGTTTATTGTTTTCTAGAATGTCATACTAGAATGAGCAGAAGTCAGATGAAAGGGATATAAAATATAGAGAGAAATAATGAATTATGATGTTTTTTCATATCTTATGGTAGAGAAACAATCTAATTATACATACAAAACATAATATAATATACTACCCTATCTGAACCAAATACAGTTAGATTCCCAAGTATCACCAAGTTGGATCACAGTTTGTGATGCATGTTGGAGGGGCAGGTAGCTATTTTAATTGGCTGTACATTTTTAAGCTTTCATTATAGATGTAAATCAGTAGTCAAACTAATGTTGAGACCTAATTTTATTAATTGCGCACCACGTGACATGGCACAATTATATAATTCAAGAAGGGTGTAAAACTCCCCAGTAAATCTGTAAAACTGCCAACAAAAATATAAATAAAATATTTTAATGTTAATTCATTTATAGTCTTGAGATTTTGGGTACAAAAGAATTTTTTTACAATAATCAAGATATTGTCTGAGCAAATTAAAAAGTTTTTTGAATTTTTGCGATATTTTTAGAGAATTGCAATAGCAGCCTCAAACTAGAATTGTAAGTCTTTGCATGGATAAAAATATAATTTTTTGTAAGTTTACACTATATAAAAGCACATTTCCAAATTTCAATCCCAAAAAGTCACAAATTTTGAAGACATAATATGTGCTTATGTTTATATTTGATCAAATCAAGAAATTTTAAGACTAACAGTATTATTTAGAGGCTGCTATTCCAATTCTCACAAAAATAAGGGGGTAGGGGTGGGGTTGTCACTTCCAAAATCATGTAAGATGTATATTCAGCCTTCCTAGATTTTTCATGAGGGAAGGCCCCCTGATCCCCCTGTGACTAATGCATTCGAAAATCGTCTGATTGTACAGAACCTTTTTCAAACTCACTAATTGCAAAAATCAGACATCATTTTGGCCATTACAATTTCATTATCAGATTCTATTAAAGACATACAAAAAGACCAGAAACAAAAATAGATTTTAAAAGGAAGTTATCAATTGTGAACATATCTATTAAATCATGTAGAGCTATGAGTTTTGGTGAAAACAAAATAAGATGTTAGCTACATTGTCCTCCCATTTCCTTACTGAAAAGAAAATGAAATGAAGAGTTGAGATGAGAAATATATCAGGCCTATATATTGTAGAATAGTTATTAATGATTAGGGGATGATAAGGCCATAGAAAATCTATATATCCTCCTTCCTTCTCTAGTTGTAATCTACTTTCCATTTCATTATTACAAAACATTCTTTATTATTCACCATTACAAAGGTTTTTAAGCATACAGTAATAAAACATATTAATCATTAAACAATCTCTCTCTTCAACATAAAAAGATGGATTTGAAATCAATGATTTTTATCATGAAAAAGAAATTACGTCTCTGAAATCTAATGGTCATAAATTGTCAATTCTAAAATGCAATTGTCATCTTTTATAATATATTTCTTACTGATAAGAAAAGTCCATTTTATTTTAACATTACAATAAAAACCATTTAAATAACTTTAAATTTAAAGCTTCAAAACATGTTATGAATCTAAATGAAATAACAAAAAAAATATTTGAATCAAATCAATATCAAATCATGAATCAAATCATTAATCAAATCAATATCAAATCATTAATCAAATCAATATCAAATCATTATTAAATCATGAATCAAATCATTATTAAATTATGAATCAAATCAATATCAAATCATAAATTAAATCGATATCAAATCATAAATCAAATCAATATCAAATCATGAATCTAATCAATATTAAATCATTAATCAAATCAATATCAAATCATGAATCTAATCAATACTAAATAATATATCAACACCAAATGATGAACTAATAACATAAATCAAATCAATACCTTATCATAAATCCAGAATAAATCATGAATCTAATTAATACCAAATCATGAATCAAATCAATACCAAATTATGTATCTACTCAATTCCAGATTATGAATCAAATCACTACCAAATCATGAATCAAATCAAAACCAAATCATGAATCTAATTAATACTAAAATATATCAAAACCAAATGACCAAATTTCAAATTATGAATCAAATTCATTTTGAACCATAAATCAAATCAAATCTATACTGAATCATGAATCAAATTAATACTAAACAATATAGCCATAACAAATGTCAATATGAGAAAAAGGGTACTTATTGTGTGTATATTCTTAATTCATTTAGATGCTTTAATTCTTGCTAGCAAAGAAAGTTAAGACAGTGCTAGCTGAAGTTAATGATTAGTTGATATGATCTGATTGGACTGGTAGATATAGTTGATGAAGATACTGTAGAAGTTAGAATACAATAGAAGTATATTGGTGGAATATTGGTTGTCAATCTGTAGAGAGAGAACAATACTAGTCATTAGTTAATATCAATATACACACTGTATTGATCCCCTACTGTCAATCATATTAACTTACTTTATTTTCTTTACAATTTCTCCCACTTTCAAGATGCCTTCTCCCTGCATTGGATAAACTGAATACTGTATTTGGGTAGAAGTGAGAGGAGACGTCCAAGAAGTTTATCCAAGCACAAGAATGTTTTATGTCTTACAGCATCAAAAACTAAGCAGCCCCATAAATTTTTGCTCAGAATTGATTAGGGGGGGATTAAGCAGCCTTGGGCCCTAAATGTTGGATTTTTTTCTTATCAGTTTTGGGACCTCTGACCCTTCTGGGTGATCAGGCTACATTTGCCAGTCAGTCTCTGGAATTGATCGGCAATAGTCATAAAGGACAAAAACTATCCATTAATTAGAACAAACAAATGGCTATAACAAATATCTATGTGAGCATTAAAATTCCAACTGTTAAAATAGTGCTCAATACATCAATTGTAGAGCGGGTTTTCTTCTTTCTATATGAGCATTAAAAAACATTTAAAACCATCGTTGACTTATTATCATAATATACTCTCGGGTGAACCTTACTGGCAAATTGAACAACATCAACAACATGTAATACCCCAATGTAAAAACTATAGGATGAGATTGAATAACTGTGACAAAATTTTCTCTTTTAGGTCCAATCCATCTTGAATCAGCAGTCTCTCTGATTTAACAAAGCTATCTTAATAATATTACTGTACTGGAGAGAGAACAATATCATTTGACTAGTATTGTTTCCTCGCCAAAACCAATTTATTTCTTTTCTCGCACTAACCCTTCATCTTGCTTGTCATAACTTATCAAGGCAATCATAATCTAATCATACCAGGGTATTGTCGTCAGTTCATTCTCCTTACAATAGATAATTAATAACTTCTATACAAATTGTAGTTCTGATTGGAAAATAATACATCATCAACTGACAAATCACATTAGTTTTCCAACTCATCATCTCTCAATATATATTCTCACTGGCAAAGGAATTTCGGCAAGTACAAACGTCTTAACAGGCTCCTTTCCAGGGCAGTAACTACACCAAGGCAAATGAGTCAAATGTCTCATGCAGAATTTAACAAACAATAACTTTTGTTTGAAAATTGAAAATATAAATATGATATCCGCTAAATCCCTGATTCCAAACTTGGGATGTATTCACCCCCCCCAGGGGTGTCAGGGGTGTGACCAACTGGTATAGGAGAAGAATTTATTTATCATCACATGCTGGAAATGTGGATGAAACAACTTTTTGGAGATGTGAAAGGTCAAGTGATTGCTCCTGGCATGCGAAGGCTGAAAAAGGTTTGGATCAACAGCGTTAAATATATTGATTATTTGATGTCTACAGTTAATGTGGTTACTGTTTAAATTCTACCCAAAGTGTTGCGATGACAAGACCTAACTGACTACAAAGACAACCAGATTTATGCCTCATAGAAAAAGACCTCTCAAAAGATATCTCTCAAATAAACTAACCATGGGTGGATTTTAACAAGGCAGAGTCAATTACATGAAATTGAAAAAAAAAAATTCATATTCTGTAGAACTATAAATACTTGTGTCATATTGATGGGAGTATAATTTCATCAATTTAATCTGAACATCTTGTATGCAAAACAACAATAATGATGAAACTGAAAATACATCTGATTTCAATGCTCATGAATAAGTAAATAAAGATGGACAATGCCATGCAGTGTGCAATAAATAAAATTTAATTTGCATAATCTGTTGTATGCAAGACCCTTGTCTTTGTACTTTTTTCATGTCAGCCCTTCTTACTCCTGAACACAAAACATTTTGGAGCTCTTCAAACTGGCAGACAAATGAAGAGCACAATAAAGATTTCTCATGAGATGTAATATTGTTCACCAGTGCATTGATTTCAATTTAAAAAACACTCATAATTCAACTTTTAGAAGTTAAACAAGACAATACATACAGGAATTTAATACTGATAAATTAAAAATATTCTCATCTATTTATTCTTGATATAATTAGCAAAATAACACAGTTTGTACTGAAAAACAAAGTTACCATCTATCTGACTTAGATAAGATAGCTAAAACTTGACACATGAACATGAAACTTGATTAGACATATTTAGTATTTATGGTAGAAGTCATTCCAGTTCAAATACTATCAGAACAAAAACTTTTATATCAGTCAAATTGAAAAACACAAATTCAAAATCCAACCAATTGACAATAACAGTCCATTTTAAAGATGGATTACATTAAAAGATATATTTTGAAATATAATCAAAATAAGCGCATTTGAGCCAATTCATTTTTTATTGGTTAAAACACAGATCAGAATCACTGGTAGATTTAGATTCAGACATGACTGGTAAATATCCTTGTGGATCTGAAATAGTTATCCAAGTTATTGATATATGTAACATCACCAATCACTCATCATTTACAGCATACCTTATATGTCAAAGATTTCAATGGTAACCCAACATAAAATTGTCCATGCAGAGAATATCCTTGGACAAAATATTATAGGTAACCAAACTCAACATTTTCCATGTAGCAGAAAATATCTTTGGAGCAAAATGGTCATTAATGGTAACCGAATTTAAATATTTCAAAACAGAGAATATCCTTGGACAAATAATAGATTTGTAGGTATAACCCAATTTTCAATTTTCCATGCAGAGTATATCTTTGGTCAAAAAATGGATATGAAAAGTAATAGCACAACTCCATGCAGAGAATATTTTGGAGCAAAATGGTCATAAAAGGTAACCCAATTTCAATTCAAATATTTCAATGCAGAAAATATCTTTGGGAAAAAATTGGGAACCCAACTTAAAAAAAAATGGTTATTTATGGTAACCCAACTTAACATTCTGCATGCAGAACACTTTAACAAAAAAAACAGTTCACCAACAAACAGTAACCCAACTTTAACTTCCAATACCTAATGGATATTCCTGAAAATAGAAGTCCAACTTGAAGACAGTGAGTATATAGAAGAAGAAATAATGTTTATCATGGTATTAAGATTTGACACGGATAGTGTACTAAGAACAACCTCACTCAGCCTGTCAAAGTGTTTAAAACAAGAAAGATAATTAGTGAACAAGTTTATTTAAGACTTGTAGAATAGCCTACATTAGATTAAGAATTCTGATTATAATCTACTCAAATTATTGTACCAGTTTTTAATTTTCTTATTAAATAAATACAACTTCAATTTGAACATTTCCACACAAAATTTACAAGTGTCTTTGAGTTATGAAAACTTTTTAAATTTTAATTGAACATAAGTTTTGTTGTATTTTTCTCTAATTAAAACCTTATTTGGGTGAAAAGTTCAACATTTGTTCATATTTCTCACAGTAACTTCTCTGATTATATTTCAAAGAAATACATTTTTCAGGCTTTATTTTTTCAAGAACTTGAAAATGTTTTGTTTTCATGTTAAGTTTTAATAGAAATTAACTGTGGGAAAACATAAAAATACAAAAGTTATATACTTATAATATTTATCAAATATGAACTGTGAACTATGCTTTAGAAGTGGTTGAAAGAAGATCGCTTCATTAGATGACTAATTAATGAATTAATAAAAACAAAATTAATTATTAACCGCTACATTTTGGATTATAGAATTATGAAATTCGGGATATCAATGTCTGTTTCCATCTTTACTCAATCAGATATGTTAATTTCTACTTTTTTTACTCTAAAAATATTCATACTTATACCTGCAATTTAATCTTTTATGACCATGTTGCCTGATATAAACACAACTTATAAAAATATAATAAAATTCTTTAAAAAAACATTTAGAATGAAAAAAAATATATATATACAGTACTAAATAAAGTTTGCATTAGTCTAATCAGGTGTAGGAAAGTTACATCTAGAGCGCCATTTTATTAAAATTTAATGTAATGTACTAATAAACCAATTGTGTGTTCTTAATAATAAGCATTAATATATAGTTTGCCCATCATTTCTTCTCATTATGTGCCTGAGGACGACGGGGGAAACACATCGAAACATTGCATAAAACTTTAACCAATGATTGTTGCTCCATAAAGTTGTGTCTTTATATCTATCGTACTCACAATGGCTAAATGCCATTCAAAGACTTAACTTGACTTCAGGTGTAGGAAAGTTACACATATAACGCCAAACATACATATTCCAATTTGCATTTAATATTTGATTTCTCTTATTCTTATAAACTGTACAAATTTTCACTTACCTTTAGATAATAATTACTATATTAATAATACCATTACTAAATAATATTTCAAAACCTTGTGACAGACTAGAGATATGACAAGGCTAACCCTTTAAACTAGTTAATCAAGTTAAAGACAGGCAATATTGGCTTAAAACAATACACGCAACTCTAGGTCCTGTCAACTGTGACTAATTACACACGCATGTGCATGTAGAAACACACACACTAGTTGATTGAGACTAGTGATGTTGGACTCGGGGTCTCATGGCTCATCATTTCATTAATCCCACAATATTGACCCAAATCGAACAATTCAACAATAATAAGAGAGAAAGATAGAAGATGTTTTAAGTTTGCTGATGATAAGACTATACAGGGCTATTCAAGGGAGAATATGTTTCATTTTCCAAAATAACAAGAATTGTTAAAAAATATCATCTCTCCTTTTGCACACAAATTTGTCAATTTTGGTTAATAAATTTAATATCAAGATTTTTTACTCAATGGAAGGAACAATACTTGTATTATGAACTTTGCTTAGAACCTAAACAAAATATTAATTCTTGACTCTTAATTCACAAAAAATTCCAGAGAAAGAAAAATCATAATTTGAATAACCCATTCACTGAAGTTAAGAGATTTCAGCATGGAATTCGAATAAAAATCTGTACAAGCTTGATCTATCTGTCAATCACAAAACACAAAAATCTCGTCCAAAGAATGGCAAAATGGGAAGGAGTGGTTGTAAAGTAGTCGAATCCTCCAAATATATTATAAATATTAGATATATAATGTGTGTTTATAATTATATGTATCACAATTATAAATATTAGAGATATAAGGTATGTTTATAATTATATGTATCACAATTATAAATATTAGAGATATAAGGTATGTTTATAATTATATGTATCACAATTATAAATATTAGATATAAGGTATGTATTTAATTTTATGTATCACAATATAATTATAAATAATAGACATAAGGTATGCTTAAAATTATATGTATCACAATGTTATTATAAATATTAGAGATATAAGGTATGTTTATAATATTTTGTTTCACAATATATTTATAAATATTAGATATAAGGTATGTTTATAACTATATGTATTGCAATAAAATTATAAATATTTTAAAGATATAAGGTATGTTCATAATTTTATGTATCACAATGTAACTATAATTAATAGATATAAGGTATGTTTAAAATTATATGTATCACAATTATAAATATTAGAGATATAAGGTATGTTTATAATTATATGTATCACAATTATAAATATTAGATATAAGGTATGTATTTAATTTTATGTATCACAATATAATTATAAATAATAGACATAAGGTATGCTTAAAATTATATGTATCACAATGTTATTATAAATATTAGAGATATAAGGTATGTTTATAATATTTTGTTTCACAATATATTTATAAATATTAGATATAAGGTATGTTTATAACTATATGTATTGCAATAAAATTATAAATATTTTAAAGATATAAGGTATGTTCATAATTTTATGTATCACAATGTAACTATAATTAATAGATATAAGGTATGTTTAAAATTATATGTATCACAATTATAAATAATAGATATAAGGTATGTTTATAATTATATGTATCACAATTATAAATAATAGATATAAGGTATGTTTATAATTATATGTATCACAATTATAAATAATAGATATAAGGTATGTTTATAATTATATGTATCACAATTATAAATAATAGATATAAGCTATGTTTATAATTATATGTATCACAATTATAAATAATAGATATAAGGTATATTTAATAACATGATTAAGATATAATAGTATTAATTATTATAATCCTTCATGTCAATATTATGATATTTATATTTGAGACTAGTTGGCCAAAACCATTGACACCTTAGTCCCACAAACCCAGGGGGTGAAAACACCCCAGGTTGGGAACTGGAGGAATATCATGTTCCTTATTTCCTTTTTATGAAAGTTTCAACTAAATATTCACCTAACCATTTCGAATCCTGCTGGCTCCATTCTATGGTTCAAGATGACAGTGAAATGGATTTTGATTGGTATATTAACAATTTATTGTCCAATCAGAAATAATTTCACATAAACACCTCCAGAGGTGCTAAGCAAAAGAATGGAACCTACAAAACGGGTTTAGATCAGACACAATAAGCCCATGTTAAGACATGTTAAAATTAAAGAGGATGGTGTGGACAGACTATATGTTCAATAAGCCACAGATATGCATATATAATTTGTAAATTAACAATAAAAATCAGAATGATCTGAATAAAGAAAAGAATAACCTAATGTAACTAAAAATAGTTTGCAGTTTTTTTCATTAGAATTTTGTTCAAGAGGCTTATCATGTAAAAAATAGTCACATGATATGAACAGTATTTTTTAGCCTCAAGATTTGTCATTATTGTATAATTTCATACAATATGAGAGGTAGTAAGAGAGAAAATACATCACTTATCCATATTGAACATTGATACTTGAACTTTTTTTTCTTAAACCACACTAAAATGGCAATTGTCAAAGAGAAAGCTGTTAATATATTTTTTTCCTTTTTGACAGGACTTGTCATTGGAGGAGCAATTTGTGGAATAGTAAAAAGTTTTCACTACAAAAGGTGGCAGAAGTTTAAGACCTATTCCGAGTTGTTTGATGCTTGTATAGAGTTCTGACAGACAAGTAGAATAGAAATTGAGAAGAATAAAGACAAAAAATTGCTGCCGTTGACAAGAGTAAATGCGTTAGTTGTGCCAATTTTTGATGGATTTGTCATTCTTGATAGTATTGTTTGATGGCTGAGTTATAATAGATGCAGTAAAGCGTACAATATCACATTTAAATCAAATCAAAGACAGGAGATGAAACAGGAGAAATGTGCAATTATTCTGTTTAGAGAGTTAGAATTGTCAGACATCATCAGCTTATACTATTACATGTAAAGTAACACATTTGAAAATAAATTGTAGAACTGATTTATCTACAACAACAAGAACATTGATTTCCTTAGTGATAGGCCTCCACTACCATTTATACTATATCAGCGATGGTACTGTCAGCAGTACTATGTCCAATTCACTGGCAGTGGTACCTTGGTACTATGTCACAAATCACAGGCAGTGGTACCTTGGTACTATGTCCAAATCACAGGCAGTGGTACCTTGGTACTATGTCCAAATCACAGGCAGTGGTACCTTGGTACTATGTCCAAATCACAGGCAGTGGTACCTTGGTACTATGTCCAAATTACAGGCAGTGGTACCTTGGTACTATGTCCAAATCACAGGCAGTGGTACCTTGGTATTATGTCCAAATCACAGGCAGTGGTACCTTGTTACTATATCCAAATTACAGGCAGTGGTACCTTGGTATTTTGTCCAAATCACAGGCAGTGGTACCTTGGTATTTTGTCCAAATCACAGGCAGTGGTACCTTGGTACTATGTCAAAATCACAGGAAGTGGTACCTTGGTACTATGTCCAAATCACAGACAAGGTTACCTTGGTAATATGTCCACTGGCAGTTGTACTATGATACTATGTCCAAATTACTGACAGTGGTGTCACATCCAAATCATTGGCAGTGTTATTATTTCTAAATCATTGACAGTGGTACTATGTCAACAATACTGACAGTGATACTATGTCCAAAATACTGACCATAGTCCAAATCACTAACAGTGATACTATGTCCAAATTACTGACAGTGGTACTATGTTGTCCAAATCACTGACTTACCACTCACTTATCAATTTGAATGGGTGAAACATTTTCTTAACTGTATATCAATATAAAATATTGTCTATTAAAATCAAACACTTATAAACCACAATAATGATCAAATATGTCAATTTTGTATTATCATAGGTTGTTTTTAAACTAGTATTAGTACACAATAAAGACAGCTAATATGAAACAATAGGTACAAAACTATAAAAATGGTAGCAGTACTAATGTAGATAGGGATGACTTAGTAATAATTCTCTACAGTAATTAATACCAGCTGATCATCACTCTATACAATAAAAGACAATAATCTTTTCAATTATGAACATCATAAAAACTTGTAGATAAGATGAAGCTTAGATTTCAATTAGGCTCATAGACTGGTTGACTCCACACAATTCCTGCTTTCTTTTCTTATGTCTAGTAGAAAACAAAGTAAGCGGCTGTTTAAGGGTTAATTACAGAGTGCCATTGATAATCTCTTTAAATCCTCCACTGATTCCATACTTCCTTTGTTTTTCTTTAACACACTTCAATCATAAGTTCTCAAGTATATAATCATTCTATCTATTTAAGGTTTCATGGCGTCACTTTTAAAGACATATAAATTGACTGTGGGTTAAGTGGTGTAAAGGTTATGTTTCTATGTAGAGGTTTCAATCAGAGTGCTGTTTTAATGATATCAATTTTCAGCTTTTCCATTAGTCATGTTCATTTTTCTGCGCAATCCTTCTGCCCATGCACATTGCTAAATACAAGAATACCCCAATGTTGGAAGAGCTGAATGGATATATAATAACAAAGGCTGCAATGCTGACACATTGCTGTTTTTGAAAACTGATACAGGGCTGTGTAATAATGCTGACACATTGCTGTTTTTTAAAAACTGATACAGGGCTGTGTAAGAATGCTGACACATTGCTGTTTTTGAAAACTGATACAGGGCTGTGTAAGAATGCTGACACATTGCTGTTTTTGAAAACTGATACAGGGCTGTGTAATAATGCTGACACATTGCTGTTTTTGAAAACTGATACAGGGCTGTGTAAGAATGCTGACACATTGCTGTTTTTGAAAACTGATACAGGGCTGTGTAAGAATGCTGACACATTGCTGTTTTTTAAAAACTGATACAGGGCTGTGTAAGAATGTTGACACATCGCTGTTTTTTTAAAAACTGATACAGGGCTGTGTAATAATTCTGAAACATTGCTGGTGAATTCAGGGTGGTGGGTGAAAGCTGACTTATTCCTATTAGCAAAATCTGATAAATTGCTGAGGTTGACATTTGACACCTATCTGTGGTAAATTCTAAATAAGGGATGTGTGTGAAAACAGACACCTATCTGTGGTAAATTCTAAATAAGGGGTGTGGGTGAAAACAGACACCTATCTGTGGTAAATTCTAAATAAGGGGTGTGGGTGAAAACAGACACCTATCTGTGGCTAAAGCTGACAGGGGAATGACTGAAAGCTGATATAGGTAGATAAAAGCTGACACCTCTATAGTTGAAAGCCTGATACATGGCTATGGTTTAAAGCCTGATACAGTGAAAACTGTTCAAGGGCGTGTCGAGTCTTTGAACACAACTGTAAGAACTGTATTTCCAGAGTAAAAGTCAGCTATTCCCAAACCAGATTCATGTTTTGCCAGATATTTAGAACAAGAAATAAACTTGGAGGTATACCACAACTTTAACCTATTAACAATCACATGTTTTTGACAAGGAATCTTCAGTATTTGTGATTTGAAATCAGAGACTGGTAGACATCTTTGATCTTTTTATTAAATCCATCAAAAGAAAAGACAATTGATCTGTTGTCTGTAAAAGACCAATAATCTTCAAGTTTTAACCAATACAATTTGATTAGTGCTAGAAATTGTCTCTATTGTTCTCTAACAAACACTAACTAATCATTGCATTTCTTATAAATTACTCACCATTTTATCTTCAAATCTTTGATTTCCAGGCATTTTAGTTTGTTGTTTTTTACTGTTTTGCACACAAATCGGCAAATGAATATGGACAATGCCAGGCAGTCTGACATAGATAGAGTATTTGTCTATCCAAAAACAAGAAGTTGCAATTTGTCCTTTCTCAATATGTTACAAATGAAATGCTGACTATTATAAAAAGAACAAAATCTTATTTAGCCCAAAAACAAAAATATATGTAGATACTATATCCAGATTAAGACATCCACTTCACATTTTTTTAATTTGGTCAAGTCAGATGATGAACGATTTCAACTAGGAACTATCGAAATTAATTGATCATTGAAGAAGTGAGGGCTTTCAAAAAGACCAAATGAAATGAATGGACTGTTACGTCGTACTTTTCTACACCATGTGGGCCAATGAAGACGGGCAACGTCATGCAAGGTGCAATTATGGCAATTTTGCCAGGACAGCGACATTAGTCTGCTTTTTATCGCTTTCCAACTGTTAAGGGATCTTAAACGTGCACAGTCTGTAGCATATGTGGGCCTCAGTTTATTGTCCCATCCTACGACTAGACGCTTTTTCCATGTCAGTCCCTCTTACCTGCATCACTGACAGGGGGAAATCGGGTTGAAAAATTCAGAGGAGTTATCTCGACCTATACTGGGATTGAACGCTAAACTTTCAGGTTATCTTGCAAACATCTAACTCACTGAGCCACTGCAGCTCCCAAAATTGAAATGAGTATTCAAAGTATCAACTCTTGTATCAATGATATTAGAGTACAATTTGAATATTGATAATATTATTATCTAATAGAAAGAGATGCATCTAACATAATCTTTAGCTCCCAATATATATGTGTAATAGAAATTCTGGCCAGGATGAAATGAAAGTTAAACAAGGAACTGACTACCCTACTCTATCAATTTCTAATTACACCCTAAAACCACTGTTCAAAGAAATGGTGTGTTTACAATGTTGCTGAGAACTATCAAAAATCATACAAATATATAATTGATTTTCAAGATTTTTTATAATTTCTAATTTCTATTCCTTTCTTGCCCTGGATGTATTGCCATCTGCAAGCAAGTCTCTATTGTTTTTCCAGACAGCCACTTGAAAGAGTTATCCCAAATGAGTTTTCAAATTGGAACATGGAAGAAAAATAGATTTGAGAAAGAATGGTAAATTAGGCAATAAAATACCAACAAATTCAACTATCAATAAAACACCCTCAGGTCTTGGCCATGGCTGTTCTTTAAAATATCTTGCAGAATGGGAAAAATGTGATTGTTGGACTAGATGAGAATTAAAGCAATGAGGCTTGTTGAAATTTTGTTAGAGAACAGAACTTATGTGGAAGATTAAATTCTGTTTTTCTGCTTGGCTGCATTATTTCTCATTGCTTGTTTAAAACACAAAAGCTTTTCTTCATTTGTTGCCATTACAGTGAACTTGAATTTGACAGGTTGCCACAGTAACGGCACAAGAATGACAAAAGTTTGTTAAGTGTAGGGACATGTGAAAATTTGACGTTCATTGATTGGAATGAAGAGGAAATGAAAGACACAATAAAAGAACTACTCACCGATGATTTTTCTTGGAATGTTCGAATGGTCCAATTCCACTCTGGCAATATTCATTGGATACCACTCTTTTTGTTTCCTTTCAATTGTACTCCGTCTAAAATAGAATTGAGGAACTAATGAAAGAATAGCAAGCTCTTTGCATGAAGAAATCTTATTTCACTCTTGAAAACCCAATGATTTCTTGTCAGGCCAGTCACAAACATGGTTTTATTTTGGTTAGAGAGAAGAAGAATGATTCAAGGTTCTGAACAATAAATACTGTTTAGAACTCATCTAACCAATTCTATTCCCAATTTTCATATCTTCACAATGTAATCAAAAGATTTTTCACTACAATAATCAACTACATGTTCCTGTAACTGTTCACAGTTGGATATATTAGCTTGTAAATGAGAATTGCTGCTCAATATCAAGAATTTTTTTTGACATACAATACAAACAATTGTTTAAGGACTAAAATCAAAGTAGGACACTATAGAGGTCTCATCACATGGAACCAGTCTGAGATGCAAATCAGAAATAGGGGGAAGGGAGCTGATAACTTTAATATTTATCATAACATATGCCTTGAACTGTGGACTTACTGAGTTTTGAGCAATACTTATATAAAGGAAAAGAAACTCTCTAGAAAGGAGGTGCATACACTCAAGCGCCCTAATCTCAAGCATTTGTTTATTCTTAACAAAACAAAACATGCTTGATTTTCAGTTTTTACTTTGTATGACCACATATTATTTTGAACGGCCAAATTTTATCGTTATTGCTTCCATTTAGGAAAGAGTGCACAAATTCTGGAGGACCTGACAGATGTTTTGAGCCCTGGACATGCATTCTGTTTCAGTATAGTTAGGCTTATAGAATCTTTAATGCTCACTACACTACACTACACTAGTTGGCACTGGGGCTCGAATCCTCCTTAAGGTGCCCCCAAAGCGGTCTCCTTGTCCACTTTCAACCTGTATCATTTTGCTTTTTACTCTCAGAAACCAAACGGCATTTTCATCAAACATCAGATAAATCCAAATCTAATTTCAGAAGGAAAAAAAATCAGAAGAGTAGACTACAATTAATTCTAAAATGTCCCACTCTTCGGAGGGTAAAAACAGCTAAAAAGCCTAAAGGAATTTGCTACTTGAGCTATTCTGACTGAGAATGAGAATAGAATAGTTAATTAAAACCAGTAAGGACACTCGAAAATAATCTGGCCTTTTTTGTTATTTGACATTATCAATTAGTTGAATACAGAAAATATCAGCAAGAGTGGAGAATTGATGCTTGACTGAGCAAAGAAAGGGAATTGATTTTTGGTAAAATAATAATGGTGGAATGTGCAGGAAGAATGGAGGCACGCAGTAAAAATGTAATCTAGTTGGAAGAATACTAGATTAGAAACCTTTTGTCTGTGCAGTAAGTGGGTATTGGTGCCGTCTAGCAGGGAATGTGTTGGAATCTATACTCAACCCTGGAGGTTATAGGAGGTGAAATGCATTCTAACAAAGAAAAGAAAAGATGGTATTGATTAATGTGTTCCTTGGAAAAGCTCGGATGCAAATGTGCATTATTAGAGTGAAAATCAATTGGAGAGGACAATAGAGAAATTCAGACTAAATACATCTCTTGTCATAGTGTTCATCAACTATAGATCAATTCTTGTCCAAAATCTCCCCAATTCTAAATCATTCTACATAATAGCAGCCATCAAAATTGAGATATAACTTTTTTCTACAATTTGTTCACCAAACTTTTAAAGGAATTCATGGGTGTAACTTTATTTTCTTTAAATCATTTTTCTATTTTTCAAATTTATTTCAAATCTATTTCATCCGATAAAAAGTCTGTTGTTTTTCATTAATGAAGATATGACTTGCATACATGTTGGTTTTAAAATGTCCTTAGTCAGAAACTGAAATCGTTGTTACATGTCTGTGTTTAAATCTAACCATAATAATAATACTATCTTTTATAAGGGGAGCTTCCATCTACAGTTTATCATTCCAATAATTCTAACCTTTAAAACTTAAATTTAAAGTTGAACATTACCATATATCTTTTAAAGAAGAGCTTAAATTTGACCTGTAGCACCACACAAATGATAACCTTTAAAGAAAGCTGAAATTTCAAATATTACATTACAATAATGCTATCCTTCCAGAAAGAGCTTAAATCTGAACTGTTACATTAAAAAAATGCTATACTTCCAGAAAGAGCATAAATCTGACATGTTATATTACAATAATGCTATCCTTCCAGAAAGCTTAAATCCGACAAGTTACTTCACAATAATGCTATCCTTCAAGAAAGAGCTTTAATCCGAATTGTTATATTACAATAATGCTATCCTTCAAGAAAGAGCTTTAATCCGAACTATTACATTACAATAATGCTATCCTTCCAGAAAGCTTAAATCCGACATGTTACATTACAATAATGCTATCCTTCTAGAAAGAGTTTAGATCCGAACTGTTACATTACAATAATGATATCCTTCTAGAAAGAGCTTTAATCCGAAACTGTTACATTACAATAATGCTGTCCTTCCAGAAAGAGTTTAGAACCGAACTGTTATATTACAATAATGCTATCCTTCTAGAAAGAGCTTAAATCCGAACTGTTATATTACAATAATGCTGTCCTTCCAGAAAGAGCATAAATCCGACATGTTACATTACAATAATGCTATCCTTCTAGAAAGAGTTTAGATCCGAACTGTTATATTACAATAATGCTATCCTTCTAGAAAGAGCTTTAATCCGAACTGTTATATTACAATAATGCTGTCCTTCCAGAAAGAGCATAAATCCGACATGTTACATTACAATAATGCTTTCCTTCCAGAAAGAGCATAAATTTGACATGTTACATTACAATAATGCCATCCTTTAAAGGACAGCTTAAATGTAAAGTACTGGTAGTGTTTTTAAAGAAAAGATTTATTGTAATCATGTCACATTACAACATGTATCAATCTATTCACTCTCTAACTAACAAATTATTTCTTTTTCATAGATTTTCTTTCTCCAACATCAGTGAAAATATTTCGGGGTCAGAATAAGAATTGAAGTGCTTGTCATACTTGGCTTCCTTCATTTACCCATTATGCAGTCAGGCAAAAAGTTCCGATAACATTTCGAACAATGTTCAATAAAAGTTGGAAAAAAGGAAAATAAATTACATTGTTGGCAACATTTGCCGAATTGGAAACACATTAAGAGAGTTAAGTTGAAGAGAAATTTTTTTGTAAAATTGTAATAAAAGTGAAAAGAAGATAAAATGCTGGAATGATGTTGAATATAAAAGCAAATGAGGTGGGCATTGAACCAATAGGCAATCAACTGTTTGTCATTTTCAGAAATCAATTTTCCCTCTAATATGAAATTCTAAGTCCTTGGAATTTAAGACAATACAAGCTCATTTGTCATAAGTTGGTGTTTGAAGCATCATAAATCTTAATATTTGATGAATATATTTTGATGATGTTTCTATTGAAATGATTAATATTGAGTATTTAAGGTTAAAAAATAATTCTTATCCAGCATTTGAACTCTGTGTATGTGCTTCTTGTGTGAAACTAGCTGACTCTTATGTGCTCTCTGATAGCTTGACAATTAATAATGAGTGTAGGGTTATATAAGTAATTGTTTCTAGTATTTGCAAACTCTTTAATGCTCTTGATCTTTTCTAGAAAAAAATAGAATCAGTTACAGCTGAGGTACACAAATATCCTATATTCTGGTTTAGCATTGATCTTTCCATACCCATTTACAGCAGGATCAACTGGAATAATTAGAAAAGATGACCAATTCAAGGTTACCAGATTTTCACACTCTGACCCATGATTAGAACCCACCACTATCATCTACCATTCAAGCATTTCTTTTAAGTTTAAGGTAAAAATCAAATCATTATATCCTTTCACTATGCCTGGTTAGAGAGAAAAGAAGAATGTGGTATACATTTCTTCAATAACATCAACAAGATGGTGAACAGAGGCCTTATTATTTCCATTCATTTCTTGCAGACAGTGCCTTTCTTTTAGTCTGAGTTACCCCAATTCAGAAGTGAACAAAATACATCATTTTGTGAGAGAATCATGATTAATATGCAGTCAGACAATGTATAAACTTGAAAGAAATCAGAGAGAAGAAGTCATTTCAGTTGGAAAACAATTCAATTTCTCAAATGTGTGGTTTCTGTCTAATTCAAATATTGGTGTAAAATAGACAGAGATTGACTATAAAGCTCAAGTTATTTTCACAATGTTGACTAAACGGAATTTTTAATAAATATCTAAATATTTTCCTTCAAAGACACCATTTTATTTCAGTTTTACATTTTATTTTTCTCCCGCTAATTTCAATTTACACAAGATTTTGACCTGTGGCTTTTCTGAAAATATTTACCCTTTTCTTGATGAAAAGCCAAGCCTACAAGTCAACAGTGAACATTATCAGGTTTTTTTCCCTTCCTATTTTTTGTTTTGTCATCTTAGAAGTTAAGTTTCAATTTAAGTCGAGTTCTTTCATCTGAGTTAATCAGTGTGATAACATTGAGTGAGCCTTAAACAACGAAAACTATTAGAAAACAAACAGTTGTCTCCATTGGTGGATATACCCCGTGATTACAATGCCTTTTTCTTGACGTATGTGAGGGATTGTGTTCAACAGATCTGAAAATGAGAGCGCTATTCTTCAAAGTGAAAAATAGTAATGGTATCAAAAGAATGTCATTCCATAATACCTTTTTAAGTCAGAACAGAGGAGAGCAGTGAGAAAAATGACTAAGATGACGGTGAAGGTGCATTCAATGATCAACAAGAAACAAGCACTGAACGGCGTACAGTATTAGTTTGAGGCTTTCCGACTTTACCCTTGTTTTAAATCTTTCTATTTTGTCTTGAGAGTTTAGCTTAGAGAGTAATTGACAAATGAGGAAGAAAGTGGTTTGTGGTGATTGCGTTCTATCCTCTTGTCAACAATGGCTAACAAAAGGGAAAGCAATGACAAAGGGAAAGACATACTTGTGTTAATTGTAGGATAATGGCAATTATACTTCTGTTTGTTTGTTGTCAACTTGCAGTTCTTCAGTATTTTTCTGAGTTCAGAAGAAGAAGATGTCATCTCAACTGTGTTACCAGATGAACAAGAGAAGAGGGTCGGACAAATTCTTCACGAAAGTGTTTTTGTTATCTCGTTACATTTGGGCTTAACCCTTTGAAGAGTGTAAATGAAATATAACATCATATACCCTGAACTCCAAGTAATAAAAATAAAAGCGTATGATGTTAACACTGTATGACGTCACTTAGTAACGCCGGTATACTGGTATATATTGTGTTATGGCCAGCCGCTGGGGTTGAAAGGGTTAAAGACTGAGAAGAAATTTTCAGTCTACAGTCACATTTCATTATCATTATCTATACTGCAGCACTCAAGAATAAATCTATGAACTCTAAAGAACAATAGGATTTCTAAAGAGTCACTTTTAAAAAGAATAAATGTATTGGCATTTCTAGAACCAAAAGACACAAAATTCCAATATTGAATTTTTTTTTTTTAATCTTCAGTTGAATAAAATTTACCACAAGATTGTATTTACACAAATATATCTGAGGAGAAAAGGTTAAAATAAATTAAATATTTGATTGTGACTAACATATCGCCTCCAAAAAAAAAAAAATCCATCTCAAGTCGAAAACGTGAAGATGATCTTATAGAGTCTGCAGTTTTCAACAAACTTCATTATATGTTTCACATCAAACACAATCTTTTCTTCTACATCATTAATTTCTCTCTTCTTTCTTTCTTTTAATATTCATTCTCATTGCTTTTCAAATAGAGTGTAGTGGAATCTTGAGAGAACTGCATGAATCACTGAAGGAATGCCGCAGCGTTTCAACAGTGGAACACCCGAGGGCAACCAATTATCAACCATTGTCTAATATTGATCCCTACGAAACAATCTACTGACCCGCAAACAGCTGCCTGCCATCTCGAGATGGGTGCGAATTTGAACAGAGATAAGAAAATAACACAAAACATCAAGCAGACGACCTTTTTCTGCCGTGATTAGTGACAGTTATTGATTCAACGGCCTCTTTGATGACATTATCTCAAAATGGCTGATCAAGTTTAATTACTTTCTCCCCTAAATACTGCTGTCTTTTAATAATACCAATAGTGAAATCAGTAGAACGCAAGACTGACACCAGATTATACAATAGTGATTGTCATTCTATCAATAGTTTATAATATTACATTATCAATATGTCTGCTAAACTTGGTCTATCTATAACAAAACTTAAGTGGGAGTCTCTAGTGATATGGGACTTTCCTTACTTCTTTTAGAGCATAAGATTCAACCCAGAGCAGCAATCTACAGCATTAGGCCTACTCGGCATATGAAATTTGTCTTTTGAATGATTATTTGATAAATGATTAAATGTCATGTTCCATTTGCAACTTTTGAGACAAGACTTTCTAAAGTGTCATTGTTACAAAAAACATATAATTCTATCTGCTTCACTGTTCATCATCACAGAATAATTGTTCATCCAATATTTTAACATTGAAAACCTTGGTAAAAGGGACACAACTCTTATTCCAAACAGAAGTTCAAAGAAAACCAGGAAAGGTTCAACCATACATTTGCCCTCCAATGGTTGAAATGATAGATTGAAAATATAGAATATTCAATATATAACAACTTAAGTATAACCACCAAATTAATTTTTTTTTCATCTATGCTCTAAATAAATTGGTTGGGAAATTTTAGCTTGAAAACTTTCACAAGGATTAAAAGGTAAACCCACTTATCCTGAACTTACTCATTTCTTCTACTCCTCCCTAGACCTCACCTCTCTAGACCAACTCAATCCTTCTTTCCTAGACCAACTCAATCATTCCCCTCTCTCCCTGGACCAACTAAATCATTCTCTCCCTAGACCAAATAACTATACATTCTTCTTTCCTAGACCAACTCAATCATTCCCCTCCCTCCCTAGACAAACTCAATACTTCCCCTCCCTAGAGCAACTCAATCCTTTTTTCCTAGGCCAACTCTTCCCCTCCCTAGACCAACTCAATCATTCCCTCCCTAGACCAAATAACTATACTTTCTTCTTTCCTAGACCAACTCAATCATTCCCCTCCCTCCCTAGACAAACTCAATACTTCCCCTCCCAAGACCAACTCAATACTTCCTCTCCCTAGACCAACTCAATACTTCCCCTCCCTAGACCAACTCAATCCTTTTTTCCTAGGCCAACTCTTCCCCTCCCTATACCAACTCAATCATTCCCTCCTTAGACCTACTCAATCATTTCCCTCCCTCCCTAGACTAAATAACTATACATTCTTCTTTCCTGGACCAACTCAATCATTCCCCTCCCTCCCTAGACAAACTCAATACTTCCCCTCCCTAGACCAACTCAATCCTTTTTTCATAGGCCAACTCTTCCCCTCCCTAGACCAACTCAATCATTCCCTTCCTAGACCTACTCAATCATTTCCCTCCCTCCCTCCCTAGACCAACTCAATCCTCCCTTCCTTCCTAGACCAACTCAATCATTCCCCTCCCTCCCTAGACCAAATAACTATAGATTCTTCTTTCCTAGACCAACTCAATCATTCCCTGGACCTAATAACTATAGATTCTTCAATCCTTCCCCTCCCAAGTTCTACTCACCATAAATACTTCTGCCGTAGACCTACTCATCCTAAATTCTTTCACCCTAGACCTTCTCACCCTATCATCTTTTGCCCTAGACCTACTCACCCTAAATTCTTCTGCCCTAGACCTACTCACCCTCAATTCTTCTTCCATAGACCTACTCACCACAAATTCTTCTGTCCAAGACCTACTCCCTCTATATTCTTCTGCCTAGACTTACTCACCCTAAATCCTTCTTCCCTAGACCTATTCATTCTATAATCTTCTGTCCTAGACCTATTCACTCTATATTCTTCTTCCATAGACCTACTCACCCTAAATTCTTCTGTCCAGACCTACTCACCCTGAACTTTACCTTCCCAGTCACCTTGGACAGAATCATCCTGAAGTTAACCCTTCAAGACTCTCACCCTGAACACAATTACCCTCAATAATCACTCCCTATGTCTGCTAACCATTGACTGACCCAACCTCTCTAGACCTTGGGACTGTCTCACCGAACAGGTTGGTAGAATAGGAAGAGAGCCAACACCAGAGCAATTTTTTGTACAAGAATCGATTAATTTATGGTCATTTTCTAGACCCCTGGAGCTGAGAATAATTTATAAACCAATTGACACAAGCATCAGATCAATAATTACTGACAAGCGTTTACATTGAGTTTAAAAGCGTCCTTAAGAGAAAAAATATAACCTGACATGTGGGGCCTCAAGTTAAACTTGACTGACTGACGGCATCCCTGCTATAAATACCATAAGCATATACATCAAATCTGTATTGTACAGTCCTTTAGAAAACTGACTTCATAATTACATAATTCTTAATTGTAAATTTCCACTAAAGTTGAATAAAGTTGGTTTACCTTTAATCCCAGATAATCCTTCATAAAAGACACTAATAGAAACTATACACGGATTAAACAGTATTAAGTAAATCCTTTTAAAAATGGAGGAGCGTAGATCCACGTTCAACGTTCAACTTCTGTTATCATATGACATTGTCTAGTAAAATCAAATATATAACAACATGTATAGAAAAAGCCTTCTATTGTAAATTATTATATTGTACCCTCAATAAAGGTTACCTCAATTTTAAAACAGGGTGTGCTCTAAAAATCCTTTTATCAGAACTCCACTGAATCGAGATGTCTTTCTATGTAAGCCTACAGTTATGATAAGACGTTTGGGGAGATTTTTCCTTTTTCTTTTCAAGTTTATGATTGTAGTTATCAATTGTTCAATAATTCTTCTCATACATTGAGACCAACGCTCGATATTAAAGACACACAAGATAATGAAACACAAACAAGTATGACTAAAGCAGTTTTTGTTGATTTTCTTTTATTTGAAGATATTATATTTTTAATTGAAAGATGTAGAGGCGAAGCGTGAACAAGACATACTACTGAATAGCTGGATATTTCCTACAATCGTATCTAAAAGGGGACAAGATACAATGATTTTCAATACATTTAAGACTAATTTGAGATGAAATGACTGAGAGGTCAATAGATGAGACTTGCCATCATAACATACATCTGATCAAATCAACCATAATCAATTAGTTGAAAAGGTTTTATTCAGATACAATTGATGTTTTGGTATTAAGCACTTTGATATATTTATCACTATCTGCTGTGAACAATGATTTCAGTTGCTGTATATTGAGAATTGTGAGAATATTAAGAGTTGACAAGTTATAGATGAAGCATATCAATGTGAGATTGGTATATGAGAATATTGGTATTTACATGTAAAATATTATGATGCTTCTTTTATGTAACTAAATGAGTATATAATTTCCATAAAATGAGGATTTTTTATCTAAGACATAAATAACTTAAGATACTGAGGATATTCCATCTGAGAAATAACTTAACATACTGAGCATATTCCATCTGAAAAATTACTTAAGATACTGAGGATATCCATCTAAAAAATTGTTTAAGATACTGAGGAAATACATCTGAAAAATTGCTTAAGATACTGAAGATATTCCATCTGAATTACATAAGATACTGGAGTAAATCCATCTGATAAATAACTTAAGATACTGGGGATATTCCATCTGAGAAATAACTTAAGATACTGAAGATATTCCATCTGAGAAATAACTTAAGATACTAATGACATTCCATCTGAATTACATAAGATACTGGAGTAAATCCATCTGATAAATAACTTAAGATACTGGGGATATTCCATCTGAGAAATAACTTAAGATACTGAAGATATTCCATCTGAGAAATAACTTAAGATACTAATGACATTCCATCTGAATTACATAAGATACTGGAGTAAATCCATCTGATAAATAACTTAAGATACTGGGGATATTCCATCTGAGAAATAACTTAAGATACTGAAGATATTCCATCTGAGAAATAACTTAAGATACTGAAGATATTCCATCTGAGAAATAACTTAAGATACTGATGACATTCCATCTGATAAATAACTTAAGATACTGATGACATTCCATCTGAGAAATAACTTAAGATACTGATGACATTCCATCTGAGAAATAACTTAAGATACTGAAGATATTCCATCTGAGAAATAACTTAAGATACTGAAGATATTCCATCTGAGAAATAACTTAAGATACTGAAGATATTCCATCTGAGAAATAACTTAAGATACTGATGACATTCCATCTGATAAATAACTTAAGATACTGATGACATTCCATCTGAGAAATAACTTAAGATACTGAAGATATTCCATCTGAGAAATAACTTAAGATACTGAAGATATTCCATCTGAGAAATAACTTAAGATACTGATGACATTCCATCTGATAAATAACTTAAGATACTGATGACATTCCATCTGAGAAATAACTTAAGATACTGATGACATTCCATCTGATAAATAACTTAAGATACTGATGACATTCCATCTGAGAAATAACTTAAGATACTGATGACATTCCATCTGAGAAATAACTTAAGATACTGAAGATATTCCATCTGAGAAATAACTTAAGATACTGAGAATATTCCATCTGAAAATTAATTATGATACTGAGGATATGCTATCTGAAAAATTTCTAAAGATACTGATGATATTCCATCTGAAAAATAACTTAATATAATGAGGAAGATTCCGTCTGAGAAATAACTTAAGATAATGAGGATATTCTTTACCGAATACATAAGAATTCATTATAAAAGATACTGTGATATTTAATAACTTGCATTTCGTAGTCCACATAAAAAAGTTCTGGCACCGAAAAATTAAACAGCTCTAATTCATTTGCACAGAATCCTACAAGCAACAATTTACTTACAAACAAAATTACTTAAACACCTATTCAGAACATGTATTATGTTAATTAAACGTAATTTTAGAAAGAAATTAACAAATTCACTGTCTCCTTTGATAAATGTAGAAAAAAAAACAATCAAGTTACAACGATTACCATCCAATTATTCAAAAACACAGCTATTGAAAGACTGAAGATGGTACTTGAAGAGGGAAAAGTTAGAAAGTTAGTGTGTTCTGTTTGAAATCAAATCTGTACAATCAACAATCAAAACGAGCCACTTTTCACCCAACATTATTTGGATACTGGGCTAAACGAAATCACTAGGGCCCATTAAAAGGGACAATGGGACAATAGTTATGTTTGCATACCAACATTTATCATTGTTATGAAAGATTGACACAAAGGCAAGGTGGCCTTATCTGCCCTCCCTTAATGTCAATAAGGCAACATTGAAAAATAATTTGTTTATTAATGGACACTTGATGTAAGTAAGACAAAACATGTTGGGTACTTCATAATAATCTCTTCATTATTGTCTTAACATAAGTTTATATTTTGATGTCAAGTATGTTTTAATATTTCATTGTCTACAATTAGAATGTCTTTCTAGATAGAGTAGACTATAAGTATTAAGTTTTTAATTCTTCTTAAAAATTATATTAGTGTTAAAATCAATGTAAAAAGTATATATGTATCACATTTTGAATGAATTATATCATATTCTTATTTAATTATATAATATATACCAACAGAAAAACATTTCATCAGAGTTGTATTAAAGGGGTAATGCGCTATTATAGGTGGGTTGATTTGAGTCTTGAAAATATGTAAATAATCTTCAGAAGTACTAGAAATGTACGAAAGTCGCATAATTCCTTGAAAAATAAATCAAACTAGGAATTTTACTCACAATGTCTATATATGTCTTTATCACAGAGCATCTTAAAATGGCGAGTCGTCATTTTAACATTCAATCACGGATAATTCTGGACACACATGGATTTGAAGGCTAAAATTTGGATGGTGAGCTGTGAACACTATTACTGATTGGCTTAGCTTAGCTGAAAAATTCTCATTTCTGAGATTTATTGGTCGAAAAGAACAGTGCACCTGTCCCTTTAATATTATTATTTTTCAGCTGAAGCAAAAAGATAGATATGTAGCCATGGATTTCAAATTGACAAATATATTTTGGGTATCGAATCATTAACCCTTTCAAACCTGGCCGCTGGTTTACCAGCCACATAATTGTGCAATACAGTGACGTAGCCAGAATTTCATTGACGGGGTGGGGGCCATCTGAGCACCTCAACTCCCCTTTTAGATTTGAGAAGGTACTAGTCACAGTAGGGGGTCAGGTTGGCCTCTGGCTGGAAAAATTTTATAATCTAGGAAGGCAGAGAATGCAACTTACACGATTTGGGCAGTGACAGTAGTATAAATTTCTCTTTTTTTTTTCTGCCGAGGGGAGTATGGGGGAAACATACCGGGGCTGCTGAAAAAGTGGCTGTTACCAAGTGAAGTCAAATAACATTAACATCATATACTGTAACTTTTATCTTTTAATTCATTAACTCTCAGTGTTCAAAGGGTTAGAAGTTGTAAGCCAACGGATTGATCTCAGTTTTGTCCACTAGAGGATTTATTGTTTTTCACAAACAAAATTAATTTGTGTTGGCCTTTTAGAGGTTGAATCCACCTGTTTTGAAGTTTTATCAGTGGACATTTCAATATTCTATTGTCATGCTAAGATGATGATAAAATGGTATTATAGTCTAACAACAATTGAATGTGTAACAATTATATGACAACCAACCCTCATGAATATATGACTATTGCTAACTCCCTGATAAAAGAGTTAAAATTTCTGAATATCATGGTTTATATAATGATACACATTATTTCATTGATAATATTCTTCCTATTTCTTTCTTATTCAAAATGCACATTGTGTTATTGTAGTGATTGAGCAATGACATTGCCTAAAAAAAGTATAGACTCGAGTTACCGGTAGAACATACGAGATGCTCAAGGTCATCTTTCAACTGACTTATTTTAAGCTGTTGAGTTGTAATTCGATGTCAAATTGGCACCCTTTAGTTTATTTTTATGGTTTGGGGTTCTCCTGATCTTACTTTCGATTGTCATTAAGCCACAGTGGCTCAGTGAGTAAGTCACGTGCTCGCTAACCTGAAGGTGAAGGGTTTAATCCTAGCATAGGGTGAGATGAAGACTTCAGATTTTACAACCTTGTTTCCCCCCTGTCAATGATGCAGGTAAGAGGGACTGACATGGAAAAACCTCTAGTTTTTCGGATAGGAAATTAAACCATGGCCCTGTGCAGGTGAAAGATCCCTCGACAGTTGAAAATTGAAAAAAAGAGTAAGCTAATGCTGCTGTCCTAACAAAATTTCCCTTATTGCACACTGCATGGTGTTGCCTGTCTTCATTAGTCCAATTTGATGTAAAAGAATAGGACGTAAAACTCTATTAATTTCATTTTACTACCAAAAGACATGAGCTCTCTTATATATGAGGATGGTTAGGTCTGAACCAAAACTGGTGTTAAAAATGTTAAAAGAATGTAAAAGTGTTTGATGATATATAAAAGTTGAAAGAACAATGTAAGTCTATAATCTACTACGTGGCATTAGATAAACATTCTAGGACACACCATTACTGTAAACTCTTCATCAATTTCAAGTTTCTGCCTAAATTTAGTGAATCATTGTCCTTGTGTTGTCTTCTTCTCCGTTAGAAAAAAAAAATCATACAAACTTATTTACAAGATACTTTTTGTCATTCTACGGCAAATATATTGCATTGTGACACTCGTAACTTCTAATTGACAATGATGTTCAACACACAAACCAAACAAGACAAACCTTGAAAATAAATGGCTTAGAACCTCTTGTCTTTTGTTGGCCTTACAATGAGACAACTACATGACTTTTTTGTCGCCAAAAACATTTTCTACAGAAGTTGTGAAAATAAGAACAAAGATAAAAAGACAAGTTCTGGTTGGTTGAGCGTGGGATAATCTTATTATTTAATTCTAACAGGAACAATAAAGGAATTGCTAGATTAAAAGATCAGAATTCTCAGACAACAAGATGTACAGTTTGAAGGAAATGTTTTCTCAAATTCATGCCTTGCTATAAGTATAAAGAAACTTTTCCCTTAAGTAGTAAAAGAAATGTCACATCATAATTTGGATTTCAATACTTATTTTCTAAATGTGTAAAATTTCAGCCCACAATTAAAAACACTGTCAATGCAAGAAAAAAGCCAGTGCCTTTTATTTCAAGAGAATATATTTCTTTGTAAAAAGATTTTCAGCAATATGGTGGAAGGAATTAAAGGGGAACAGTCGGCATTTTAGGGGATGTATTTGGGTATTTTTTGTGCTTTTATAGTCTCAAGAAGTACTAACACGCACGAATATCGCATAATCCCTTCTAATATACCTCAAACTAGAACTTTCACTGTCTATTCCTATATATGTGTTTTCTATATATGTCTAAAATTCGAGTCAAAGTTTTAACTTTCAAACTTGAATAATTATGGATACACATTGAGTTGAAGGCTCAAATTTTGACGATGAGCTGTGAACACTATTACTGATTATGTAACTAAAAAAATTCCTGTTTCTGAAACTAAGGTATGATTGGTTGAAGAAATAATGAAGGTGCTTTTAGAACTGATGTTGCTATGACTTTCAAAAGTATTAGTCATAACATGCACTTGAGGATTTAATTTAAAGGACACAACAGACAAAAATCCCACAACATGCTTATGTCTCACTGCCATCATAAAATAATGCTCAGACTGGAAGATTTGGAAGGAGTGTTGTTATTTATTGTTGTTTAACCCTTTAACTGCCAAATATTTTTTCAGAGAATTGACAATTTTTTGTGTCTTTTTTCTATAGCATGTGGTTCAAAAGCAATGGAATTCTTCATATTGTGGCATCATTATGACTTTAAATCAACTTGAAATTCAAGTATATTCCACAATACCAAAATAATGTAAATTATATAACTGACATCATTAATGTGTATAATAAAATTTCATGTCTTTCTAAAAAAAAATACCAATATTTGATGTAGATTTTCACAAAGAACAAACATTAATTTTCTATTGTTTACAAATTATCACCCATATTAAAACATGATTTAATTATATCATCACAGTCTTTTTAGCTATAAAGTTAGGTTTTATTCAAAGTATCAGCCGCATGGGTAAATTTGCAATCACAGCAGTTAAGTATAAAATATGAATTCCAGCATGGAGAAGTACATGTAACAAGGTACAGGCAATGAAAGACAAGCACTGGCATTTTTTTGCATTGAAAAGTTTCTGAAACTTAAGGGGTATTTTTCAATTCTAAGCTGGAATCAAAATTCAACAACAAAAAAATAACTTATTCCTTTTATCAATCAATTTAGCTTTTTACTTGCTTAATAAGACTATATAAAAAATTGATTTTGGTTTATTCTAGCTGTTAAATCAAATACAGTAATTGATTACTGCTTTTTAAATGCAAACTTCAACCAAAATAGCTGCAGAACTAAAATACACTTTGGAAAATTACCATTGTTCAGAGCTTTAACAAACATTTACCTTCTATTAAGGACCTGTTTCACAACATTGCCTTCAAAAAATACCACAATCTATATGAGTATTTTTATAAACCATTGTTTAGTCAAATGGGTAAATATTTTCCCTCTTTCATGACTAAGTTCGATAAAGATATTGGTAAAACACAATACATCTATTTCTGACTTAAAATAGCACAAAATCAATGGTATTGCATCCTAATGAAATTAGCAGGCATTGTTTAGGCTGATGAAATACTAAGTGGCGCCTATTTAATAAAATCTTAAGTAGACTATTGATAACAAGTAGAACAATAGTTTATTGATTTACTGCTCTATTATTCTATAAACAATTATCTTTAACAATAGTTAATAATACCTCCTTTTTTATAATAGCCATCAATTTCTACCTAGTTTTCATGGCACTTTCTAATGAAATGAAATTGTGTTTTTATCACTTTTCCTGACTTAACTAATCAGGCCTGGCATAGCACAGCCGCTTTTCCCAGCCTCCACAAGTTTCAACTGTCAATGTATAATTCAAGTGCACAGCTTGAATCAAACAGGCCTTGTCAACTGTGCTATCAAAACAACTAGATCCCCTAGTCTTAAAACTTATTGTCAACATAATAGGGTCTAATGAGTTAACATAAACAATGACAGGGTTCATCATCTGAGTTAACATTAACAATGACAGGGTTCACCATCTGAGTTAACATTAACAATGACAAGGTTCACCATCTGAGTCACCATGAACAATGACAAGGTTCATCATCTGAGTCAACATAAACAATGACAAGGTTCACCATCTGAGTTAACATTAACAATGACAAGGTTCACCATCTGAGTAAACATAAACAATGACGAGGTTCATCATCTGAGTTAACATTAACAATGGCAAGGTTCACCATCTGAGTTAACATTAACAATGACAAGGTTCACCATCTGAGTAAACATAAACAATGACAAGGTTCATCATCTGAGTTAACAATGACAAGGTTCACCATCTGCGTTAACATTAACAATGACAAGGTTCATCATCTGAGTTAACATAAACAATGACAAGGTTCATCATCTGAGTTAACATGAACAATGACAAAGTTCATCATCTGAGCTAACATGAACAATGACAAGGTTCATCATCTGAGCTAACATGAACAATGACAAGGTTCATCATCTGAGTTAACATAAACAATGACAAGGTTCATCATCTGAGTCAACATGAACAATGACAAGGTTCATCATCTGAGTTAACATAAACAATGGCAAGGTTCATCATTTGAGTTAACATGAA